>NC_049915.1:8778020-8909567 GCF_001411555.2 Juglans regia | reverse complement strand
TGCTACCTTCCTCAAATTCTAGTTCCTGTCTCCGCTGATTCGCATATCTCTTCTTCCTCTCTCGTGCAACGACAAGTTTCTTCCGAATAATTGAAATTTTTTCGTACATGTCCTAAATAATTTCTTATCCCATTATTCTGCCCTGAGCATATCCTCCGTACTTTGAATTGTCCTCTCCGATTGACTATTTGTCTGAGGATGGAATGCGGTACTATAAGTTAGCTGAATTCCCAACTTCTTTTGTACATTTTTCCAAAATGCTGAGGTAAGACATGTATCTGTGTCAAAGAAAATCTTAGATGGTATCTCATGTAGTCTGACAATCTCTTTCACATACAACTTTGCCAATCTATTAATGGAGTATGTCATCTGAACGGGAATAAAGTGAGCTGATTTTGATAGTCGATCAACAATAACCCAAGATGCATCTTGACCTCCTAGTGCCCTAGGAAACCCTGATATAAAATCCATCCCTATATCATCCCACGTCCAAACTGGTATACAAAGTGGCTGAAGTGTACTTATGGGTCTTTGATGTTCTGCTTAACTTGTTGACACGTCAAACATTGTGCTACATAATTTATCACCTCTCGTTTCATACCATTCCACCAAAAGTGTTGTTTCAAATCACGATACATCTTAGTACTACTTGGGTGAACTATGTACAGTGAACGATGGGCTTCTTTCATAATCAAATCCCTAATCAAATCCTTTAAACCTCATGGTGCCATCATCTGATACTGAGTAGTCAGGTTTCTTGCCTTTTGATACCTCCGCTTTTAACTTCATCAATTTTGTATCACCAACTTGAGCAACCTTAATCTGATCTATCAATGTTGAGCCTAAGGTCAAACTACTTAATTTAGCTTGGGTATCTGGGATCATCTCAATACCTGCTCACTCCATATCCAACAATATGTGCTTTTGGGATGTATACATTCTAGCCAATGCAACAGAAGACGATTTCCAACTTAGCGCATTTGCTACAACATTTGCCTTACCCAGATGGTAATTAATATTGAAATTATAGTCCTTTAGGAGTTCCAACCATCTACGTTGTCTTATATTCAACTCTTTCTGTGTGAAGAAATATTTCAGGCTTTTATGATCAATATAAATCTCACACTTTTCATCATAAAGATAATGTCTCTATATCTTTAAGGCAAAAACCACTGTTGCAAGTTCCAGATCATGGGTTGGGTAATTTTGCTCATAATTTTTTAGTTGTCGGGAGGCATATGCAATGTCTTTCCCATGTTCGATTAAAACACAACCCAATCCCTTGAGTGAAACGTCACTATATATGACAAATCCTGCATCTCCTGAGGGAACTGTAAGTACTGGTGCAGTTACTAGTCTTTTCTTCAATTCGTGAAAGCTCTTCTCACACTCGCCTATCCATAAAAACTTATCATTCTTCCTTGTCAACTTTTTCATTGGTGCGGCAATACTTGAAAACACTTCTACAAATCTTTTGTAGTAGCCGACAAGATCTAAGAAACTTCGTACCTCATTTACATTACTAGGCTTAGCCCACTTTAGCACTACTTCAATCTTTGCTGGATCCATTAAAACTCCTTTTCCTGACACCACATGTCCTAGGAATGTGATCTCTTGTAACCAAAATTCACATTTCTTGAATTTTGCATACATTTTATTTTCTCTCAATATCGTAAGGGCCATCCTCAAGTGACCCTCGTGCTCTTTATGACTCCGAGAGTAAATAAGGATATCATCAATAAAAATAACCACAAACTGATCCAAATAGTCCTTGAATACTTTGATCATAAGGTCCATGAAAACAGCGGGGGCATTAGTTAAACCAAAGTGCCCATATCGTGTTCGAAAAGTTGTCTTCTGAACATCTATCTCTTTAACTCTCAGCTGATGATATCCATATCTCAAGTCTATCTTCTGAAAGACCTGTGCTCCTTGTAGCTGGTCAAATAGATGATCAATCCGATGTGAGGGGTATATGTTCTTAGTAGTCACCTTATTCAGTTCTCTATAGTCAATACATAATAGCATGGACCCGTCCTTCTTTTTCACCAAAAGTACTGGAGCACCCCATGGGGAAACACTGGGGTGTATGAAAACCTTCTCCAATAGTTCCTATAATTGGTCCTTGAGTTCCTTTAATTTAATTTGAGCCATTCGATAAGATACTTTAGATATTGGTGCGGTCCCTGGAATGAGGTCAATTGAGAACTCAACTTCTCTATCCGGGGGTAGTCCTGAAATATCATCTGGAAATACATCTCTGAATTCTCTAACCACCTCTATATCTTCCAATCTAAGTCCATCAGTTGGTGATGAAACCAGACTTGCCAAAATTCCCATGCAACCTTGTCTCAATAATTGCACTGCCTACATTGTCGAGATAACATGGGGTGGAGAACTTCCTCGTAGTTCTTGAAAATTGACTCTTCCCCATTTTTGGATTTAAAAACCACCCTTTTATTGAAGCAATCTACACACGCACGATTCTGGAATAGCCAGTCCATTCCCAAAATTACATCAAATCCGGACATGTTAAATATAATCAAATCAGCAGGAAGAATTCTCCCTTGAATCTCAACCGGACAACCCACTAGAATAGAACTGCAATTGATATGTTCTCCCAAAGGCGTAATAACAGACATACTAGTCTCTAATGGCTTAAGCAACTTTTCAGAAAATGATGCATAATAATTCGAAATGAAGGATTGTGTGGCACTGGAATCAAATAGAAAGATGCATAACGAGAAAACAACATCAATGTACCTATGTGAATAGCATAATGACTTAGAACTATAAGAATCATATAGAATATGCATCATATTTTGTATACATCTAAGCTTAGGACATGGAAAGGTACTTGTGACTACATCGTTTGACACTGCAGCATCATTAGGGGTGAAGGAATATACACGTGTTGTAGCTGTAATCTTCTGTCCTCCACTCTTTCCTAGTTCCCCAGATTTCTTTATAGAGTAGTCACGAGCTAAATGGTTCAGCTTCTCACACTTGAAACACACGTTCTGGCCATATAAGCATTTTCCCATATGCTTATGCCCATAGGTTGGACATGTAGGATAAGTTTGTCCTCCTATCTGTTGCCCTGGACAGCTGTCACGATAAGGCCTCTTTTTTCAGTTTGGTACAGATGGGAGCGGTTGTGACTGTTGTTGGTGCTTCTTCTGATTATTATATTTGATGCTTTCCAGGATACCTTCTTCAACAATAGTGGCTCGGTTCACCAGTTCAAAAAAATTTGGAATCTTGAGGGCACGTACTCGATCTCTAATTCTCCAGTCTAGACCACGTTCAAATTTCTCAGCTTTCTGTTCTTCATCTGGAATCAAATAATTGGCATAACGGGACAACTCCATGAATTTGGTTGCATACTAATCGACCGTCATCTTTCCCTGTGTGAGGTCCATGAACTGATGTGCTCTAGACTCTCGTAAAGACTGTGTAAAGAAACGATCCAGGAATACCTCCTTAAAGCGCTCTCAAGTAATGGAGACTCCTTCCCCTAGTTCATTCTGTAAAAGTGCTCGACTTGACTTCCACCAGTTGTTAACTAGGTCTGTTAGGTTATATGCCGCGTAAATCACCTTTTGATCATCAATGCATAATAACGCCTCAAACATTTGCTGCAAACAATCGATCCAACTATCCACATCTATAGCATTTGACTTGCCATCGAAGGTTGGGGGGTGCTGACGAGAAAATTGCTCCAACATACATCCAACTTGCAGTGCCCTAGGTGCGGCTTACTGACCGGTGGCCATCGATTGGAAAAATTTGGTCGCTACTGCGACCAAAGCATTTGGATTTTCATTATGACCAAATCCAAAAGTGTTCCTAGTGCCAACCATTTTCTGATGCAAAATATAATAATAATATTAATAAATATTAAACAAAATAATAATTAACAATCAACAACAACTTCCTAATGTCACCTATTAAGAGCTATAATCACTTTATTATATCTTAAAATATCTTACTAACTTTCGAGGGGGCCAGGAGCATCCTAGGTGACGATCTCTCAAACCTGGGCTTTGATACCATTTTGTGACATATCCTTCTTTAGGGTTAGGAATGGTACGTACATATGTAACTAAGCCAGGTAAGGGACTTACATAATTTAAAAAAAAATTGTTAATTCTAAAAGAAAACTTAAGTTAAAACCATTGTCTAAAACATAGTCATATCCAACTTTCCAAA
Source organism: Juglans regia (assembly GCF_001411555.2). Taxonomy (NCBI): domain Eukaryota; kingdom Viridiplantae; phylum Streptophyta; class Magnoliopsida; order Fagales; family Juglandaceae; genus Juglans; species Juglans regia. The sequence continues at coordinate 8,905,355 of NC_049915.1, read as the reverse complement.
CCATCTAAATGAAAAGAAATCATAAATATAATCTAAGGTTGATTAGTCCGCTCCTTCTAAACTTGGTCCGCCTGCTCGTAGTCCTCATTCTCCTCACATGGGTGGTAAAAAAAAAAAAACTAAAATGATTCAAAGACTCAATAAGAACTCACCACAATGTAAACATAATAATTAAAAAGGCTTTCATAAAATTTTCACGTTGAATAAAATTCTTACCATATCATGCTGATGCTCATGCTATACATGACTATTAGGGCTGTAAATGAACCAGTTTATTCAATAGCATGCTTGGTACTCACTCGGTTAAACTGGAATCAAACTCGACTCGTAAAGAAAAAAAACTCGTTCATTAAAACAGATACTCGCTTGATTTGTAAATGACACATACTCGACAAAACTCGACTCAACTGGGTTAAGGCTCGTTAAGGCCCACTCGTTTATGCTCAAGTCGACTCATTTGCTCTGCTCGATTAAAATTCATTCATATATTGATAAATATATACATACACCTATGTATATATACATATATATATATGTATTAGCTAATAATATAAGCATACCACTTTTATAATTAAATATATAATATGTAATTTAATTACTTAAGTCTATAGAGTAAATATACTTCATAGGTATATTTTATAATTTGTATAATAATTAGTCGATAAAATTTAATAATTTAATATACTAGTATATGAGAACCATATATGAAATATATATATATATATATGCTATCATATTAAGTGTATCTATTAATAATATATGAAGATATATAATATATTGTTATTTTGGATAAATATCAACTAGTTAGATATTAATTATCTATAAATTTTTTAAAATTTCATAATTCAATAGAGGTTCTACTTGTTAGTTGTATAAATTCAATATTATTTTATTTATTTACTTATTTATTTATTATTAAATTAAAAAAAACAATTAAAGCTCGAGCTCAACTCGACTTGAACTCGTTTGTAGGACGAGTTTGAGCTCGAGAATGAATTGAGAGTTTAGCTTATAGAGTTGAGCTCGAAAAAAGAATAAAAAAATCTTGAGTACGGGCTCGAGCTCGAGTTCGAGTATTTTGAGTTGAGTCGAGCCAAACTCGATAAGCCAAAGACCGGTTAGACTAGGCTCGATTTCAGTCCTAATGACTGTCTTAACTTATCTGAATTAATAGACTAATCTGACTAACCCACATACTTAACCTTGTGTGCAAGGTTGTGCATCTGCTCCACATCCTATTGCAGCAAGGGGAGCCGCTGAGTAGGGGAGCCGCTATGCATGACTGTTAGGGGAGCCACGCTTGAGTCCGTGGCTTGCACATCCACCCTAAATATTGAATTGAAAGGTCATCTATTTAATTGATCTTATCTTATCTTATTTTGCTCTTGAATTTAAGAAAACTTACGTGTCTTATGCGATGTGAGATGCATGACATTCATACTAATATAAATAATTGTATAATACTGAACCTGAATATGATGCTAAAGATTAATATAATCATATACTATGATGACTGATATGCAGGGCTGAGCACCGACTGTTTTGGAGTCGGAGACTCCGCAATGTACATAATCCGCTCCGACTCCGACTCCGACTTGTCGGAGCGGCGTCGGATTTTTTTATTTTATTTTTTTTGTCTTTTTTAATTTCATATTTGACCCACTTTTTTAAAAAATAAAAATAAAAATTTGTGGGCTTTCAAATTTCAACTTTCTCAATATTACAATCTAAACTAAATAGAAGACCTGGACATGAATGCAATATCACTCTAATGTTATCATTATACTAGAAGAACATGCAAACAAAAACCTGCATTACAAAAGTTTCAAAGGGAAGGAAGAGCTACCCCAATACAGCTTGATGCAGATCGTAAACATCCCTTCTGATGAAGTAGTAGATTAAAATGACAATAAAAGGCAACAATATCCTAGAGAATCTGTCAAAAAGGGACACGAAGATTGTTTTGGATGTTTCATGCAAGTAACACCCAATTACCTCACGCATGAAAAATTGTTTCGGATTTACTATTTCAAAGGGCCAAACTTACTAATATCCACATCATCCATTATCCATATCCTAATATCCACATCCAACTAAATACTAATCACTACAATAAACATCCACATACCACACCTACCATCCATCATCCACATCTATTATAATAATATTTACTTACCACTACTACAATAACATGCATTCAAAAATTAAAAAGAAAGTCTTATTTTTACATGTACTCCCATCATCCATATCCTAATATCCACATCATTCTAACATCAAAAGAAATCCAAAATGTTCTAAGAGCCAACCAAAATAAATGTTCCAACAATATTTAAATATTTAATTACGAACTTTCAAATGCACCAAAATAAAATAAATTACAAACTTCCAAATTACAATATTCTAAATGCCCAACAAATGAACCAAAATATATTAAATGTTACAACTTTCAAAATGTTCCAGCTTCCAACTTTCAAGTTGTGCCTGAAAAAAAAATGAAAATATTAGTAAGGAAAACAACCCAACTTTAATATCATATGAAAAATAAATTTAAACAAACATAAAAAGCATGTATATTACATCTTATCAGGAAGATGAAAAATCTTACATAGTTGTAATATTCTCAAAAAGCCTATTAGGAGGAATGGATCCATTTAGTTTTTTTGAACTACGGTCTCGGAAACTTAAATAAATATGGACCTATGGTATAAACAAAGTAGAAGTAAATAACAGAGTTGTCTTTGAAAAGTAAACAGAATTTAGCATGAAGCATTTAGTATTTTGGATAGTAGCTCAAACCTCAAAAGCTTAATATGTTAAATTGTCAATCATCTTCACGAAGTAAGTTGGCCATACCAGTGATTAATTCTACATTAAAATGTTAAAGTATAGGAGGTTAGTATCAGAAAATGTCAAAATCAATATATATAACAACTTAAAAAATTCTCTAAATACATTACCTTAGTCTAACTTATAACTCTCCACATCATCAATGGTATCTGTATAATTTTGACTCAAGCATATAGGAGTTGACTTCCAGTTTTGCGTGCACACAAGAGCTTCAACGGTTCTAGGAGGCAAAGAACTCCTAAATGGATCCAGGACACGGCCTCCTGTGCTAAATGCCAACTCAGATGTAACGGTGGTGATCAGAATGGCCCAGATATTTCTTGCCATTAGAGCAAGAACCAGATATTTGCTTGAGTTGACTTTCCACCATACCAAAATTTCAAAATTCCTTGTAGGAACTTCAACATCCTCCAACAAATACCGCTCTAGTTCAGACTTACAATCCATCAAGGATGCTGATTTTCGATCTTTATGGAATCCCATCCAAAAGTCCACGGGATCATCATCATTACAGGTATTGCTACTACTCCCCATTGATGCACTAGCCTTACCACTCCGGCTCCGAGTTGACTTAGACCCAATTACACAACCACTACAAAACCCTACATATTGTTCATATAAATATTCCATATCCCTCTTGAGGAGTACAACAAATTCGTCACCCCTCTCATCGCCTAATGTTTTGTTGAACCAATATGCTTGATCAACCAATTTGTACCGTGGATCAAGAATGGCAGCAACAAACAACAATCGATTTATTTTTTTAAGATCACCCCAATATTTATTATACTTTGTCTTCATCTCAAAGCCATTGAACTCAAGTGTCGATTACTATTGCTACAAAAAGTATTCAAGTTTTTATGAATATTAATGAGCTCTTGGACATACAAATTTGATGTGACATATAGTGTACCAGAAATACGCAGGGTGACATTATAAAATACTTGAAGAAACTTCGAAAAGTTTCTTATGGTCTCCCAATCATCAGCCCCAGGAGCTCCTAGACCCTTTTTCCCATGCCCATCCTCAAACAAATAAACTTGTGAGTAGAGATCCTCATCAAGCAAAAGTTGGAAGGCTTTTTGATACTTCTCAGCCACGTCCAATATAAGAAAAGTCGAGTTCCATTTAGTAGGCACGTCAAGACACAAGAAACTAGAACATGACACTTTTGACCTATCAACACAAGACTTGAAAGTGGCAAGTCTTTGGTGAGAAGACTTCACATACTTAATCAGATTTCTAACTCTTATGATCGAGTCATCAACATCTTTCAAACCTTCACTCACAACAAGGTTTAAGATGTGTGGCGTACACCTCATATGAATAAACTCGTGAGCTGTAACACAATCTTCACTTCCTATTTCCCTTGTTCTCAACCAATCAATAGCAGAGTCGTTAGAGGTAGCATTGTAATTGTGAGGATTTTTTGAATGCCCCAATCAAGCATACACTCCTCCAACTTCCTCCCAATCGTTGCCCCCTTGTGGTCGCTAATCCGAACAAATGAAATGATTCACTTCTGCAACTTCCAATCACTATCAATAAAGTGAGCGGTCACACACATGTAATTAATATTTTGGATAGAAGTCCAAGTGTCGGTGGTCAGGCACACTCTTTGTTTGGTGGTCAAAAATATTTTCTTCAAGCTATCATTCTCTTTCAAGAATGACCTCATACAGTCACGCATTATGGTAAATCGAAAAGGAATTGGAAACCTAGGATCAAGGGATTTAGTTTATTCCCAAAACCCTTGGCCGTCAACAACCCTAAAGGGTAACTCATCCACTATCACCATCCTTGCAAGGGCTGCTCGGATTTTTTTCTCATTGTACTTGGTCATCCCTAAGTTCTTCTCCCCTTGGCCTTCAATTCTTGCTTCCGAGATCAAGAATGTTTGAGTCTTGTCCAACTTACTCTTACGGTTTTTGGGACAAAATTGGATGTGTGTTTTCATGGTCGAAGTGCCTTGCCTTTTGAGATGGCATTTCCATTGCCTCCCACAATGGTTACAAGTAGCTATAGGCTCTTCGGGATCACAATTGGGCACTTTTGTGAAGTGGACCCATACCAAAGACCTATTCTTAGGAATTCTACTACCAGGTGGAGGGCGAGCGTTAGAACAGAAGGCACTAGGAGTGCCTACCGAAGATTCTATTGGTCCGCTAGACTCTTCAACTATGGGACAGGGAGCATCAATAGGCTGTTCTGGGATGTCAGGAGAAGATGCAGCTGTGGATGTAGGAGTGTTTTTGCCTTCTATATTCATGATTTAAGAACTAACACACAACAAACAAACAAAATAGTACGGTTAAGACAATCACTAAAACAGCCAAACACAACCCCAAAAGCATAATACAAACTCATTAACTCAACTTGTGGATGTTTTACAATCACTGAAACATAAATATATTTGAGAAAATATATACTCATCTAAAACAGAAAAATAGAAAAAAAATCAGACCCAACATTCACCAACATTAACGAAAACACCACTGGCACTAAAACAACATAAAAAATTACATATTTTTGGGTAACGAATTCCCCAAACATTATCAACAAAATAAACCCAAATTACCAATCATTTTTGCACCACACATTGGCATTCATTTTTCTGTTAAATTCCCTTAAAAAAAGTTGCAGCAAGATGTTGTTTGCCTAATACAAATAAAACCATCATTTATAGAGTGAAATTAAAAACATCAAAATCAGTATTCACTATTCAGAATAGCTGCAAAGTCTTTAGCTTTCCATGTTCAAATCCTTCTACACCAGGCTATTCTTACTGCTAGGAATGAATTATAGAGCCAAAAATAATTAATCCTTGCCATTAATTGAGTGGATGTTCCTATCTCATAGATTACCAACCTCAAAGATTTGAAAAAATCAACATTACCAACCTCAAAAATTTGATTAAAGAACAGAGATGGGTTTGGGTAATCTACCAAGAGGAGCTGCGTGAGAGGAGGGCCGCGCGAGAGAGGGGCTCTGCGAGATAGCTACACAAGGGAGGGGCTTCGCGAGAGGGCTGCGCGAGGGAGAAGCTGTGCAAGAGGAGCTGCGGAGAGGAGGGTTGCGCCTGCGGGAGAGAGGGGTTGCGCGAGAAATGGAGAGAGGGGCTCTGCGAGAGGGCTGCGCGAGGGACGGGCTTTGCGAGAGGGAGGAGTTGTGCGAGAGAGGGTTGTGGAAGAGAGCTGCGCCGGCACGAGAGGAGCTGCGAGAGAGAGGGCTACGTGAGAGAGTTGTGACTTGTGCGAGTCTGCGAGAGGAGCGGTGACTGGTGAGAGAGGGCTGCGCAAGAGAGAGCGTTGCGCGAGTTTGAAGAATGAAGATGATTCGAGATTCATTCAGGAACCCGCACCTGACCTAAAGTTTAGTACCCCAGGTCTCCAACGGCGCCGTATTGTGTATTGTATAGTTACTATAGTAATATACTAATTAATATGAATCTATTTTATATTATATATATATATATATATATATATATGAAGATTCATAAAAAAATATATGATATATATATGAATATTAAAAAAAAGGACACCGACACCGTATACGAAATATTAGTAATACACTAATATACTTGATATATATATTAATATATATAAATATACGTAATACACTAATAGTATTAGTATATTAGTATTAGTATTAATATTAGTTATACTAATAGTTATATTAGTATTAGTTATTATTAATACTATATATTATACTAATAGTGATATTAATACTATATATAGTTATAGTTATAGTCATTTAGTATAACTATATTAGTATAAGTTATAGTGATGTAATATAACTATATAATATATTAGTATAAGTTATAGTGATTTAGTATAGTTATAATACTACAAGTTATAACTATAGTCTATATTAGTATTAGAATTAGTTGTAGTGATTAGAATAACTATATATATTAGTATTTGCTATAATGATTTTAATTTAGTATAACTATATAATAGTATTAGTATAAATATTATACTAACTATATCACTAATAGTATTAGTATACTAATACTAGTATATTGCTATAGTTAATAGTATCCTATAGTAATATAACTATATTAGTATTACTTATAGTGATTTAAATTTTAGTATAACTATATTAGTCTAAGTTATAGTGATTTAGTATAGTTATAATACTATAAGTTATAACTATAGTCTATATTAGTATTAGTATTAGTTATAGTGATTAGCATAATTATATATTAGTATTTGCTATAGTGATTTTAATTTAGTATAACTATATAATTAATAATAGTATTAGTATAAATATTATATTGACTATATCACTGATTGTATTAGTACACTAATGTCTAATACTAGTATATCACTATAATTAATAACGTAATAGTATCATATAGTAATATAGTATTAGTAATTGATACTACAGTAATTTATATAGTTATTTATATATACGCTTAAAGTGGTTTACTAATTTATATATAGTAATTAATACTATTAGACTATTAGTAATTTGTATGAATAATACTTTAGTTATTATACATTAGTATTATATGTTATTATAAATTTATAGATTAGTGTTTATACATTAGTATTACAATATTACATGTCGATGTTATTATTCATCTTAGTGTTTATGGTATATTATATATACATTAGTTATTAGTATTATATGCTATTATATTTATATATTAGTAATTTAGTGTTACATGGTAGTAATATTGTAAATTTGTAATAGTATGATATTTACATATAGTCATATACTAAACTATTATTAGTCAATTTAGTCTATATATTATAGTATAAATATATTATTTAACTAGTATATTATTGAGTTTAACTAACTATATAAGATATAGTTGTATAAAATTTAAATAATTAATATATAGAAAAACACATCTTTTATAAAATATGTATAAAATCGGAGGCGGAGGCGGAAGCGGAGTTGGAGGGCCATGTCGGGCACGGATTCGGAGTCGGATAGGAGCGGAGTCGGAGTCGGATCGGAGCGGAGTCGGAGTCGGTTCATCAATGACTCCGACTCCGACTGCCAAGAGGAAAAAACCTCCGACTCCGACTCCGACAAGTCAGAGTCGGAGCGGAGTCGGAGCGGAGCTGGTGCGGAGTTGGATTGTCGGATTTTTGCTCAGCCCTACTGATATGCTTCTACAGATCATAACATGCATGATACATAAAAAGAATGGCTATCAAAGAAATGGCTTAATTAGTAATAGTCTATCTATACGCTAGTCTTAATTTGTGATCAAATTACTTATCTCTTAGTATTACTTCCACAATCTCACGTTCTAGTTTGTTACCGTTACCTATACAAAGCACTATTCTTCACAAATGTTCTAGAAGAGCAAGTCATCACATTTCATTAAATTAACCACTACCTAGAGAAAACAGTCTAAAACATTTGGCAATGTCCTACTAATTTCATTTAATATTTAAACACTAACATCAGATCTAATCTTTCAATTATACTTAGTAGCATAATTTATACTTACTACAAATTTATTAAACAAGTCAAAGAAAACTCAATTAAAAAAAATAGATTTAATTGTATTCAAAATAATTAAGAACTAAAATCTGAATTCTCATGTAATATTGTAGTAATCTGGTTTATTAAAAAAAATAATCCAACAAGCACAGCCCATAAAAATTGCAGTTAAACCCAATAATAAAATTATCATGAGTAAAACCCACATTCTCAAACCCCATTTACAAACTCCCAAGAAATTAACAAGTTACTTAACCAGTAATGACCAAGGGTTGAATTGTAAATACACTAAATTAAAAGGCTTCTAGAGATTTCTACTGAAAGCTGTCTTGAAATGTTTAAAGGGCAGTTTTGTAAATTTAATGAAAAACAACCATGCAAAGCTTTAATGAAAATCAAAAGAAATCTAGAAATCTGTTAACATATGAAGAAAGCAGAAATGAAAAGTTTCAGTGAAAGGTATCACGCAATAGGGAGAACTCTTATTTTTCATTCACAAACCAAGCACGTTGCCATAGATTTCCATTTTGTTTGTGAGCAAGTTGCCCATCGTCATCTCAGATCAGTTCGGTTCATTTCTGGCAAGGACCAACCAATAGACATCCTCAGTAAGCCACTTGTTGCCTCTTAACTTTTCCTTTCTTCGACACAAGCTCACTGTCAAGATATCATCATTACGACCCGTTGAGCTTGAGGGGGCGTAATGATGATGACATTAATATCACCGAAGATCAAGCCAAGATATCCTCCTCCACAAATCATGACAGAGCATCCGAGGATGAAGTCATATCTACACAACATCATGATGATATTCAGCCGAATATCAAGCCTCCTCGATCCATGGAGTTGACCCACTAATGGCTCATCCTTTCCTATTTTATTTCTGCAATTATGTTGATCATTTTGTATATAATACTGTGACTGTAAATGTAAACTGCGTGAGCTATAATATCAAGATATTCAATATTTCTTTAGGGTTTAACAATAGTGAATTGTTTTTCTAGAAATATTAGATTTGTTGATTTTGTTAGCTTGACTGAGTATACAAAGGAATCACAAGATCCCGAGTCTACAGCACTGAGAAAACAGATTTGTAAATAACAGAGTTTTAAATTTTAAACTAGTTTGTTAAGATAAGTTTGTTGCTTATCCTTGTAAATTTGAATTCAATCTGTAACTGCAGCACTATAGTGCTTTATAAATATACATATCTTCAAATGAGTAAGTGATTGAAACCTATTCCATCATAATACTTGTTTTATCTTACATGGTATCAACACTTCCGCAACCTTATTTTTTTTTTTTCATAATGTCTTCCAGTTCAAGCAATACTTCAAATATGCCTCACTCAAATGTAAACATTCATGCCACTTCTCAACCTGTTACTGAAAAGCTAACTGGTACCAATTTTATGGCATGGAGTATGCAGTTCATGGCCTTCCTTAATAGCCATGATCTTATTGGCCATGTTGATGGCACCATTACGGCTCCTGCAGAAATCACACAGGATGCCCCCAATCCAGCTTATACAATATGGTTCCGGAAGGACAATTGTGTCAAAAGCTGGATTCTTGCTTCTATTTCAGAGAAATTAGTTGCTTCTCTGTATGGAACTAAGACTGTTAAGCAAGCTTGGGATTCTCTCCAAACCCACTTTGCTTCAGCTTCCAGGTCACGGGTTGCTTTGCTCAAGAGACAGCTTCAAACACTCTCTCAAGGTAATAAAACCTGCACTGCTTATATTGATGAAGCTAAAGCTCTTGCTGATCAATTGGCAGCAGCTGGCAAACCCATGGATGATCAAGACCTTATTGCTCACTTACTGGGAGGACTCAAGGTAAGTTACACTCCATTCATTACCTCATACACTCTTGCTACTCGAGATAATGATCTTACCTTGGAAGACTTTCAAGCTGAACTACTCAGCTTTGAGGCTCTCTTAGACAGTCACCAGCAAACTTATCAAGATACTCACTATGCTTTTGCTGCAAACAAGTCAAAAGTACCAACCTTTCATAAAAAATTTCAAAAGCCAGGTCTGTCCAATAATTCCAGACAGCCTCGAGCTCCAGCTACATTCAACAGTCGTGGTTCCAGTTCTGTTCCTCAGCAATACTCTCGGTCACAAAATACTTCATTCCAAAGGCCTACTTGCCAAATTTGTGGTAAAATAAATCATATAGCACTTGATTGCTATGAAAGGTTCAATTATGCATTTCAAGGTCGAATACCTCCTGCTGACCTTGCTGCCATGGCCAATGAAACCAACGCCACACTTGACAATCAAATATGGTATGCTGACAGTGGGGCTAATGCACACATAACCAGTAATGCAGCAAATCTTACTACCCAGCATCCCTTCGAAGGCACATACATGATCACAGTTGGCAATGGCACAGGTTTATCAATTCAAAATACTGGACATACTTCTCTTCTGCTTGACAAACATTCCTTTCAATTAAATAAAATTTTGCATTGTCCAGATGCATCTGTTAATCTCTTATCCATCAACAAATTTTGTGTGGACAATGATTGTTATTTTGTTCTTACTGGTTGTCATTTCTTTGTCAAACAGAATCAAACCAACAAGATCCTATTCCACAGTCAAGCTGAGAATGGTCTATATCCTCTACCTGGCAACAAGAGCTTCTCCAATAAGATGCATTGCTTTGCAACTAAGCTAGGCACAAAAACAAATAAAGATGGTTGGCATAGTCGACTAGGCCACCCCTCTGATCTTGTCTTAAATAATTTATTTAAATCTGGACATCTACCTAGTCATGAAGAATCCTTTAACAAGTCTACCTTTTGTAAGTCGTGTCCTCTAGGAAAGGCAAAACAAGTTCCATATGACAGGTCTACACGACAAACAAATGGTCCCTTAATTCTTGTTCACTCTGATGTTTGGGTATCTCCCATAACCTCAACAGGTGGTAGTCGTTATTATGTCCTTTTTATTGATGATTTTTCCCGTTTCACATGGTTCTATCCCATGGCTAATAAATCTGATGTACTTCATATTTTCAAACAATATAAAGCTCTTGTTGAAAATTACTTTTCTTGCAAGATCAAACAGTTTCAAACAGATAATGGTGGGGAATATCTCTCCAATGAATTTAAACTCTTTTTAAGCACAAATGGTATTTTACACCGTCTCACTTGTCCGTATTCTTCTCCCCAAAATGGTATAGCCGAAAGAAAACATCGCCACATCAGAGAAATGGGATTAACCCTTCTTGCCCAATCATGTTTACCCAACACATATTGGCCTGATTCATTCCTAACAGCAGTTTATTTGATTAACAGACTGCCAACAAAAGTTCTCAACGATCTATCTCCCTTTTACATACTCCATAAATCTGTTCCAAGATACAGTGACATGCGTGTCTTTGGATGCAGTTGTTACCCATTGCTTACACCATATGAAAAACACAAGCTTTGTTTCAAAAGTAAAAGATGTGTTTTTCTCGGATATTCGGGTCAACAAAAAGGGTATCGATGTTTAGACTTGTCTACTGGTAGAGTTTACATCTCTCGCAATGTCATCTTTGACGAGGCCTCTTTTCCAGCAGCTGATATGGTGCCAGACTCAACCAAACGTGAATTTGATACTGCTGGTAAGGTTCTCACCTTCCCAACTTCTATTCAATTATCAATTCTTCCAGATATTCCTCAGCAATCTGCATCATTTCCATCATGTCATGGTAGCCCTTTGCCTTTTCCAAACACAGAACCCACTACTCATATCACCATCAATCCTGCTTCCTCATCTCCAAATTTGACTCCTGCTCCTGCTCCTCCTCCAAGTATTCTACCAGAATCCACTACACCAAATTTCTCTCCATCTCCACCAATTGAACAACCTCTCAACTTGCCTCCACCTCCAACAATTCCACAAATTGTTACCCGTTCTAAAACTGGAAATCTTAAGCCCAAACAGTTTCCAGGATTTCAGACTTTTTACTCCACTCGACATCCCCTTCGTGTATTGTCCTCCTTTTATCATGAAAATGAACCAAGCTGCTACACGCAAGCTGTGTCTGTTTCTGCATGGAGGGATGCTATGGGTCGTGAGTTTGATGCCTTAATGGCCAATGGTACTTGGTCCCTATGTCCACGACCAGATCATCAACCTGTGGTTCGAAATAAATGGGTATACAAGATTAAAAGAAAACAAGATGGCAGCATAGAGAGGTACAAGGCACGTTTGGTGGCCAAAGGGTTTGATCAACGTGATGGAGTAGATTATCATGAGACTTTTTCGCCAGTAATTAAACCCTCTACAATTCGTTTAATTCTGGCACTAGCTGTTAATTTTCACTGGCCCATTCATCAGCTTGATGTTTCTAATGCTTTCTTGCATGGCATATTGGATGAGGAGGTATTCATGGAGCAACCAAAGGGATTTATTGATCAAACTCAACCTGATTTTGTTTGCAGGTTACATAAATCTTTATATGGATTAAAACAAGCTCCACGAGCTTGGCTTCGAAGACTCTCTCAACAACTAACTGACTATGGTTTTCTAGAGTCATCAGTTGATACATCTCTTTTTATTTATACCAAGCATGGATTACAAATATTTATTCTTGTCTACGTAGATGACATCATTGTCACAGGATCAGATCAACAGGCCATTCATCACTTCATTACTCAGCTTGGCACCTGCTTTCAACTCAAAGATCTTGGGAATTTGAATTACTTCTTAGGTGTGCAAGCATGTCATGATTCCAATGGTCTTCACTTACGACAAAGTAAATATATCACTGATCTTTTGCATAAGACAAACATGGCTGGAGCAAAACCATTGTCCTCTCCTACAGTTTCTGGAAAGAAATTGACAGCTCACGATGGATTACTACTCAAGGATCCAAGTCAATACAGAATGGCAGTTGGAGCACTTCAGTATTGCACTATTTCAAGACCTGATATTTCTTATATTGTTAATCAATTATGTCAGTTCATGCATTGCCCACGAGAAGGCCACTGGACAACACTCAAACGTGTTCTAAGATACCTCAAGGGGACAGTCGATTATGGCCTTTACTACTCACCATCAAGCATCGACTTAAATGCTTATTGTGATTCGGATTGGGCAGGCAATCCAGATGTAGACGTAGCAGCAGTGGATATGGAATTTTTCTGGGCAGCAACTTAGTTTCTTGGAGTGCTAAGAAGCAAAATGTGGTCTCCCGTTCCAGTACAGAAGCGGAATATAGGTCTCTTGCACTAGTTACTGCTGAACTCTATTGGATGAGAATGTTATTCAAAGAGCTAAACATTGTTCTAGCCAAATGTCCACTGATTCGATGTGACAATATAGGAGCAATTGCACTAGCTTCAAATCTAGTCTTCCATGCTAGAACAAAACATATTGAAGTGCACTATCACTTTGTAAGGGAAAAAGTGGTAAATAAAGATATTCAAGTCTGTCATGTTTCAACAGAAGATCAAATAGCAGATATATTTACTAAGGGACACACTGCTTTACGGTTTAAATTTCTCAGGTCCAAACTGATGATCTGCTTGCTGCCCATCAGTTTGCAGGGGGGTGTTAGCTTGACTGAGTATACAAAGGAATCACAAGATCCCGAGTCTACAGCACTGAGAAAACAGATTTGTAAATAACAGAGTTTTGAATTTTAAACTAGTTTGTTAAGATAAGTTTGTTGCTTATCCTTGTACATTTGAATTCAATCTGTAACTGTAGCACTATAGTGCTTTATAAATATACATATCTTCAAGTGAGTAAGTGATTGAAACCTACTCCATCATAATACTTGTTTTATCTTACAGATTTCATATAATAAAAATGTTGCTGAAATGGTAGTTAAAGCTCCAAAAAAAATCACTATAAAAAATTTGACTTTTAGGGACAAAATTTGTTAGGAACGAATTAAATTTCATCCATAAAAGTCATTTTTAGAGACGAAATTCAAGAATACCTGAGCTACTAAATTCGTTCGAACGGAGAAATATCCATTCGAACAAGATATTTTGTGACGAACAAAATCGTCTCAAAAAATGAAAACCGTTCGAGTGGAATAAAATAGATTCGAACTTGGAATTAATGTTTGTTTGAACAGTATATAATCTGTTCGAATAATAATATTGGCGGGAAATTAATTTATTTTTCCCGGAAAAAGTTAATACCCGTTTGAACTTAAATTTATTTGTTCGAATGGACATTTTTTCAATTAATTTGTTTATTCGTAAGGATTTGTGCATATATTTTTTCTATTAAAGTAATAAATATTTTCTCCATTAATTTGTTATCATTTTCAAAATATAAAAATGTGTATATATTATATATTATGATTTGCGGTCAGTTAAAATATTTATAAATTAATTTTATATAATTAATTTCAAAACTCTATAGTGATTTCTTTTATATTAAATTTATATAAATATAACTTTAAAGATAGTATCATTTTTAATATTATCATGAATGACAAGTAAAACGAAAAAAATAAACAAAGTAGCAAACACGAAAAATAAAAACCATACATTAATTACATCTCAAATATATAATATTCAATACAACATAAAAAAGTAAAATAATAACTAAAGCGATCATAGGGTCCTTAGTAGATCAGTATCCTCTTGTAACATTTTAATACATCCTTACAGATCTCTAAGCTTCTACATGATGGGCTCAACGAACTCCACAAACAGAACTCGTACATGATCCAAAGTAGCCCCAGGAGGCTGTCTCTCAACAGCGATAGTACTACTAGAAGCTGGATCTGTGGGAGGATCACTAGGCTATTCTGGTACAATCTTCTACAAGTGCCCCTTACTCTTGCTGAATGTGATCTTGTTAAGGGGCCCTGTAACGCCCCAATGGAAGACCCAAATCATATGGCCTATACTCTAAAAGGACTAGTCAATGATACAATTGGAGCCCCATTGGAATCTTATAAAGAGCAAGAACTTCTCATTCCCAAGCAATGTGGGATCTCATACACCACCTACCCTTATCCATATCATATGGGGTATCACAATCTACCCCCCTTAAATTCCTGACGTCCTCATTGGGCCTGTCCACTGTAGGTGGCATGGCTCAAGTCCCACATTTCTGGTTGGGATAGTCTCTGATACCATTTGTAACGCCCCAATGGAAGACCCAAACCACATGGCCTATACTCCAAAAGGACTAGTCAATAATATAATTGGAGTCTCATTGGAACCTTATAAAGAGCAAGAACTTCTCCTTCCCAAGCAATATGAGATCCCATACACCACCTACCCTTATCCATATCATATGGGGTATCACAGGCCCCATCTGTGGCGACCTCCACTCAGTCACAGACACTGTAACCCCTGATCGGAGTAGGAGGTTAGATATCAGAAGTGCAAATGGTAGATTACCTCCATTGGAAAAGCTTGACCCCGATCGAATGTGGAGGAATAAATACAATGCCAGATCAATAGGTTTCCCCCGTGCTATCAAATCTAGCTCAATCGATCCCGAAATCAGTCTTGTGTTTGTTCAGATCGATGTTATAGCCAACAATCAAATTAAGCATTCTGAAAAATGCTATACAATCGGCTTGTCGGATCAGCTTGCTCCCATCATATGGAGGAGCTGATAGGTCTCGCACTGGTTGACGCACCTGATCGTCTATGAGATCATCATCAGGTAGATCCTTATCCTCACTACCATCCGAACTAGCACCCGACTCTACATCCTGGCTTAGCGTGGAGGATGCGGCCAGTGTGTTGGAATCAGATGGTGCAGCTGCTGGTCCCTGTGTAGCCGCTGCAGGATATGAGTCGGCCACGCGCAGGATGTCAAGGAACTTAGTAATAATGCGGGGAGAGAAATTAATACTCACTCCTCGGACTGATAAGGTGTAGAACAGAGCATCAGCGCTAAGTTCTCTCATGGCATGGTAGAACTCACCGACCATCTCTGGATATGCAGTCCCCCGTTGCTGACAGATCGGCATCCGTCTCCGCTCGGTGAAGATGGACTGTATGCTCCGTCCTTCCCATGAAAGATCGGAGAATTCAGACAAAATGATCTCACGCTCGACAAGTATAGGCTTCATCTCTTGAGCATGAGCTGCTCCACTACTTTGGCTGGGCTGATCTATCGCACATTTTCTTCTGCTGGATGCCATTTATATACTGTTTAACCATAAGGAAAGTAAGAATATAATTAACCATAATATTTAAATTATATTATTGAAGAATTATACTATAATATTAAACTGAATTGAAATAATTCGTTTGAACGGAACATATTCTGTTTGAACTAGTAAAATCTATTCGAATATACTGTTTTATTCATTCGAACAGGCAATCTTTGTTCATTCGAACGAATTTATTTTGTTCGAACAGAAATAATGCTGTTTGGCAACTGAGCGTTCAAACGGACAAGAGTTAGTTCGAACGGGAACAAGCCAAACAGCCATGGCTGAGTCGACTCAGCCCCGAACTTAAAAACCCAATCTAGATGTTATCCTTTGTTTTAATCAGTAGAAGTGATTAAGGAGTGAAGCCCAATCATTTCTATCGATTATTTTGATGTTATTTCTACGGAATATACCAAAATGGGGGATTTCGGATTCGAAATCCATACCCCCCCAAACACAACCCATTCAAACATAAAACCAAACAATAGATGTGGAGACTTGACGCATAACTCTTAGAAGTTCAAATGTAGGGTTGCTACGGCAGTTCAGTGGCGGTTTTCGCAGCGGAGATAAGGGGCGAAATCAGAGGTCTCGACGGCTGCTAGTTCGAACTTGAGTGATTTGTTTCATTGTATTCGAACTAGGTCTATAATGATCGTGGCGTCTCGTCCGAACTGGATAAATATCCGTTCGAATGGTTATTATACTAATATATTTATAATTATATTACTAATAGTAATATATAATAATACTAATATTAAAAATTACAAAAGTATAAAAATGAAACTAATAATATTATTATAATGATTTTAATTAATATATTTAGTATATTATTTGAAATATATTACAATGGCTTAATTATATAGCTACTATAAGTTATGATAACTATACTCGTATAGTTTATATAATATTATAACACTAACTATAGTTACTAGTTATATAACTACTATAGCTATTATAAGTTACTAGTAACTATACAAGTTAATATAATTAATATATATAGTAGTTATTAGTTATATAGCTACTACAGTGTAAGTATTATATATAGTTCTTATATAGTTATAGCTATTATAAGTCATGATAACTATACAAGTTAATATAATTAATATATATATAGTAGTTATTAGTTATATAGCTATTATATAGTGTAAGTATTATATATAGTTCTTATATAGTTATAGCTATTATAAGTCATGATAACTATACAAGTTAATATAATTAATATATATATAGTACTTATTAGTTATATAACTACTATAGTGTAAGTATTATATAGTTACTATAGTTACTAGTTACTATTATAAGTTATGATAACTATACTTATTATATTTTATATTACATGGTAGTAAGTTATATAATATATAGTGCAAAATTAGAAGTAACTATATGTATTATTATTAATAATAATTAATAAGTACTATATGTAATATATATTAATAAGTACTATATATTAATAATTAGTATATATAATATAAGTATTATATTAACTATTAGACCAAAAGTATATTATATATTATCAATTATAATATAAAATAGTTGCAATAGTATATATATATATATATATTATATACTATATAATATTAATATATTTTATACATTAGATTATTAAAATTATAGGAAATTACTTATAAGTATAATAATTCTATTATTAGTTCAAACCCAATAACGTCCATTTCGAATGGATTTAAGTGCAAGATTTTACTTAAAAGTCTAATAAGATATAAAAAAAATTATAGTTAAAATATAAATTAATATAGTATAATTACAATTTTTAATATTAAAATGGAAACTTAAAATATAATATAACATAAAAATTGTTAATATATACTTAAAATATTTAATTGCAAAATAATATAATATAATTACAAAATATTTTGCACTAAAATTAAAATAGAAACTTCAAATATAATATAACATAGTAATTGTTAATACTTAAATTAATGTTTAATACTTATAAACTATTTAATTAAAAAATAATATAATATAATATAATTACAACTTGAGGTTAGTGATGAATAACTGCGTAGAGATTGATTACTACTTGAAGTTAGTGATGATTCTCTAAATCAATATTATCTTTAAGTTTATGTATAATAATATAGTATAACTTCATACAAATTAAACATTCACATGAACATGCGCAGCGAACATATACAATTACTTCGCTCGAATGGTGTAACTGATGTAGAAAAGACGCACGAAGAGGAATCTGCCTCGTGGTTTGAACATACGGTATTATTGTTAAGCTCCATTTTATAATATGAATAACTTTTAAGGAAACTGTTGTGGATCCATCTGATGCATCATTTGTCAACGATATTCAGATAATTTCTTAAGTTCTTAGATCACGATCTGGATATTTGAAGGGGTTAGGACGTTGTACAAAACCATCCTCAATATCATCATCCTATTCTTGAGCCAGATCGAATGACGACAAGACTAAGAAATTTGAGGAAGCAACACTCGATTAGATCAAGCAGCGGATTTGGAGGCGAAATTAGAAGAGAGGATGCAGTTGAATAACCAAAAAATGTTTGAACAATTCCAGTAAATGATATCCCAAAATTCTATTCCACCACCGTAATCTTAAAATTTATCTTTTCTTTAATTGCCTTTATATTTTGATGTTCCAAAATATTTGAACAATTGATATTTGAATTACAATTAGTGTAATATTAGTATGACATTTTTAATTAAATTCTGATCTGTATGATTAATACCGTTCGAACGGTAAATTACCATTTGTAATTCCATTCGAACCGAAACCGATCCATTCGAAGAAAAACTAACCTATTTGAATGACAAACGAGAAATACGGACGTTCGAACAATAAATTATTTGTTCGAACAACATTAATATGTAAAAACTCGTTCGAACATATGTAATTTCCAAAAATAAAATTTATGTTCAAACATACATAATTTTTGTTCAAACACAAGTCATTTGAGAAATTTTTTAGTTTGAATACATAAAATCTATTCGAACACTCCGTTCGTTCGAACATGATCAAATATGGTCATTAGTTCGAATGAATATTTTATATTGTTCAAATGGACGTTTCGGTTCGGACGGAGAAATATTCCATTCGAACAATGTATTGAGACGAAATCAGTTCGTCTAAAAAAAAATTTATGTTCGAACGGTTTCTACTGATCCGTCCAATTTTGTCTCTAAAAATGATTTTTGAGACGAAATTGATTTTCGTCTCCAAAAACTTTTTGAGACGGTCTTTCCGAGACAAAATATCGTCTCCAAATAAAATTTGGGATGAAATTTGGATTTTTTGAGACAATATTTGGGTTTTTTGAGACAATTTTTTGTCTCAAAAAATCGAATCTCTTGTATTGAATGCCTTACACACATGCACCTGAAAAGATATAAGAATAATTTTTTCAATTAAAATGAAGAAGGCAATTTATGAAGAAATTGGTGATACATCATTTAGTAAAATTGTTGATGAAGCTTGTGATAAGTCAATGAGGGGGAGCAAATGGCTATAGTTTTAAGATCTGTCAACAAAAATGGCTTTGTGCGAGCTAGAATGGTTTTTTGGCCTTGTGCATGTACTACTTGATACTGCAGCTTTAGCCCTAAAAATGAGATATATGATGTATTATTTTGTTAAGAGTTTCTGAATTATGATTTTTATTGGTGGGGATTGATTGAGCGAATTGGTCGTCCGAGGTATTAATATGTTAGTTCTTGATCCACCGATGGATTTCTATTCCTTGGAAAGTGGAAATTAAAGGCGCGACGACGAAAGGAATCAAAGACTTCTGTAGTTTATACCGAGTGGTCGAATTGCGTTTGATAGGTCCCTTGATAATGCCAAATATGATACTCAAGAATTGTCCTCTTCGGGTGAGGATGAACCACCTTTACTGGGATAATTTTTTCTACTCTTCATTGATAACTTTCGGCTGCTTAAATAGCAGACCAAGATTACACACTGAAACAGAACACTAAAACAGAACTTGCGGAAACAGAGGAACAACCTAAGCCACTACCAGTAGCCGACGCCTAATAAAAGGGAAATGACTCACGTATTTAACTAAATAAGATGCAGCGGCAATTAATCATAAAACAGAGGATAAAACAGAAGATAACATAGAGCCGAAATATCTCTAACGGCTATGACCCAGTCCATGCACGTATGCACGTCGTTTCTGCGCATTACGTCCCGTGTCGAACGCTACGTCTCGCGCACTTCGTCCCGCTACGTCCTGCGCATTACGTCCCGCGCTACGCGCACTACTTCCGCTTGCGTCGATTTTGTTCGTCTAACCTCCTCCCAAATATTTGGGATTTGGTTTGAGTCCTCTAGCTGAACGCCGTGGTGTATCAATACTTCCCCCACTGGGTGGACGCTTGTCCGCAAGGTCCACATTTGGAAATTGCTCCATCAAGGATTTAGCCCTCTCCCATGTGGCTTCTTCAACTGGCAAGTTTTTCCATTGAACCAAGTGTTCTTCTTCAAACTTGTTGCCTTGTTTGACCCAGCGGGTATCCAGGATGCGTTGCGGCTCAAGTATGATCGTTCCTTCATCATCTATTGGCGGTAACTCTGTAGAAGGCGGTGTATGTTCGCCTAGGAATTTCTTTAAGAGGGAAATGTGAAAAACTAGATGAATGCGGGCTTCAGTTGGCAACTGCAGCTTGTAAGCAACGGCCCCTATTTTTTGTAGCACTCGATACGGCCCATAAAACTTACTGGCAAGCTTTTGGTGGGCACGTTTAAAAACTGTCTGTTGTCGATAGGGATGCAGCTTCAAGAGTACCATGTCACCGACTTCAAAAGTGACATCCCTCCTCTTAAGATCAGCGGTTTGTTTCATACGATTGATGGAGGTTTGTAGATGAGTTTTGAGTTGCTTTAATAACTCATCTCTGTTTTTCAGCTGCTCATCAATTTCGTGGATGGAAGAGTGACCAGTAGGATAAAGTGGAATGGTGGGAGGTGGCCGTCCGTATAAAGCTTGAAACAGCGTCATCCCTGTTGAGGCATGATACGTTGTATTATACCATAACTCAGCCCAAGGTAGATAGGCACTCCATTTGCGCGGCCATTGATGCACAAAGCACCTAAGATATTGCTCTACACAGCGGTTAACGACTTCTGTTTGTCCGTCGGTTTGCGGATGATAAGCGGAGCTAAGCTGTAATTTTGTGCCTGACATGTGAAAAAATTCCTGCCAAAACCTGCTAATGAAAACCGGGTCACGATCACTAATGATCGATTTTGGCAAGCCATGTAGCTTGATAACTCCTGCTACAAATTTTTCAGCCACACCTTTAGCCGTAAATGGATGAGCTAACGGTAGGAAGTGTGCAGCTTTGCTTAACCTGTCCACTACCACCAGTATAGTATCTTTGCCGTTGGACTTGGGTAATCCTTCAATGAAGTCAAGAGTGATATCATCCCAAACTTGGCAAGGAATGGGCAACGGTTGGAGAAGTCCCGCAGGTGAGAGTGTCTCGGTTTTCATCCTCTGGCATACTTCACAGTGCTTAACATATTCGGTTACCTCTTGATACATTTTCGGCCAGTAAAATTGATTTGCCAAGCGTTTGAAAGTCCGCAATACGCCGGAATGCCCTCCTATCTTTGTGTCATGAGCCTCGTGGAGCAACTGCTCCCGTAATTCTCCTTGGGAAGGAATGAGTACCCTGCCTTTGAAGAAAAGTAACCCCTGGCGTTGTGTATAGGGCCCTTCGTTTTGATTCTGGGTCACTTGCGTGATTGCCTGGATGTATGGGTCTCCTTTGTACGCCTTCCGAATTTCATCCCATATAGTTACGGTGGGTAAATGGATGTGGTTGAGGACCGGACTGTTGGGCTTGCGTGAAAGGGCGTCCGCAGCAGAATTTTCACGACCTGGGCGATAGGTGATTTCATACTCGTAGCCTAGCAATTTGGCTACCCATTTTTGCTGCTCTGGTGTTGCCAAACGTTGTTCCAGAAAATATTTTAAGCTGCGTTGGTCGGTTTGGATGAAGAATTTCCTCCCCAATAAATATGGTCGCCATGTGCGTATCGCCTCCACAATAGCAAGCATTTCTTTGGCGTAGGTGGACCATGATTTTTTTGTAACTCCCAGTGCACGGCTCATGAAGGCAATGGGTTTGCCTTGTTGCGTTAAGACTGCGCCTATTCCTTCCCCTGCCGCGTCCGTTTCTATAGTGAAGGGCTCATCAAAATTTGGCATGGCCAAAACAGGGGTGGTAGTCATCGCACGTTTAAGATTGATGAAGGCTCCTTCGGCTTCCTCGCTCCATACATACTGCCCTTTCTTGAGGAGGTTGGTGAGGGGTCGAGCGATGATGCCATAGCTTCGAACAAATTTTCTGTAATATCCTGTCAAGCCTAAAAACCCACGCAATTCAGAAATATTAGTTGGTGTAGGCCATGCTACCATGGCAGCAATTTTCTGATTATCGACCTTCACTCCTCGAGGCGTAACAATGTGTCCCAAATACTCTAGCTCCTGTTGGCCGAATACACATTTGCTGGCCTTAGCAAAAAATTGTTGTTGCCTCAAAATCTCCAAGGATTGTTTTACATGCGTCACATGCTTCTTCCAAGTAGAGCTATATATGAGAATATCATCGAAGAAGACTAAAATAAACTTTCGAAGATGAGGTCGAAATATAGAGTTCATAATGGCTTGGAACGTAGAGGGTGCATTACATAGACCAAACGGCATGACTAAATATTCATAATGACCGTTGTGAGTACGAAATGCAGTTTTGAGAATGTCGGGAGGATTTACTCTTACTTGGTGATATCCGGCCCTTAGGTCGAGCTTGGTAAAGTATGAAGCGCCATGTAATTCGTCTAACATGTCGTCTACCGTCGGAATGGGAAATCGATCCTTAATGGTGGCGGTATTGAGTGCGCGGTAGTCCGTGCAAAATCGCCAACTACCATCTTTTTTCTTGACCAATAATACGGGGGACGAGAACGGACTGGTACTTGGACGAATAAGGCCGGAATTCAGCATCTCCTGCACTTGTTTTTCGATTTCCTCCTTCTGAAAATGTGCATATCGATACGGTCTTACATTGATTGGCTCGGTCCCTTCCTTGAGCGTAATGCAATGCTCAACCTCACGCACTGGTGGCAGACTTGAGGGCTCATGGAATACGTCCTCATAGTCTTTAAGGATCCTCTGCATTTCTTGTTGCTTAACATCAACTGGCGCAGCAGGTGAGGCTTTGCTCAAAGTTGGCTGAATGTATATCGCAAATAGAGCATGGCCTTGGCGGAGCTCTTTCGATATTTCAGTCGGTGTTGCCTCCTGGATTGCTCGCACGTCTACACCTTGCAATCTGCGGTCTTGGTTTTGCCAAGTAAAGTCCATGGTCAATTTCCTCCAATCACAGACCACTGATCCGAGCATTTCAAGCCATTACACACCAAGTACAAGATCTAAACCTGTTAATGGCAGAGAAAAAAGGGTGAGATAAAACTCGGTACCCTGCAGCTCCACTCGTACCTGATCGTAACGCCCTTGACATTTTAATTTTTCTCCATTGGCCACCCGGACAGAAAATTCTTCCGTGGGTACTACTGGTAATTTGAGCATGTTCGCCAAACGTTCACTGATGAAGTTGTGCATCGAGCCGCTGTCCACCAGAACCACCACTTCGTGAGGACCCATCCTCGCTGTTATGCGCATGGTTTTGGGACCCGACCAACCTGTTAAAGCATGCAACGTGATCTCGGGTTCTTGTTCAGGTTCTTGTACTTCCCCTGTTTCTCCACCTTGGTCTTCCTCCAATGTTTGCTGATCAGTAATATCTTCGTATATGACATTATCCGTATGCCCCTCCAAGAGCAGTAACTGTGGTTTTTGACATTTATGCCCAGCGGTGAAGCGTTGATTGCAATTGAAACAGAGACCTTGAGCTCTTCTCTTTTGCATTTCTTCCCATGTTAAACGTCGGATTGGAGTTGCAGGATTAGCAGGGGCTATACGCGTGGTTGGTGGAAAGACTGGTGGAGCTCTTGTGAGTGGTGATCGCACAAACCGTTGCTGGCGTGCAAGCTGTTCGTCCCTCATTCGTGCCAAATTAATGGCCTCCTTGAGGGATTGCGGCTTAAACATCCTTATCCCATCAGAAATCTCCGCCTTCAAGCCCCCCATGAATGTCCCTATTAAAGCTTTTTGCGTCCATCCACGTACCTTATTGCCTAGCTTCTCAAACTCCCGTTGATAGTCTCGCAATGTTCCCGTTTGCCTGATCCGTGAGAGAGCTTCATCAAAGTCTTCGCATCCCGACGGCCCGAAGCGAGCCCATAATTCCTCTTCGAATTTTTCCCAAGATATCACGTTTCCTTCTTCACGTAACGTCCGACGAAGCCACTGCCACCATTGGTTGGCTTCCCCTTCAAGGTGGTACGCAGCCATGGGAACTTTTTGGTTCTCTGCCGTATTCTGATATTCAAAAAATTGTTCCACCCGATTGAACCACTCCGTTGGATCGTCTCCAGAGAAGCGTGGAAATTCTAACTTGGTTGATTTGGACGAGACGATCATCCGTCCGCCATCTGGGTTTTCGTGGTGGTGATTGCCCGGGTTTGAGGTATCCGGGTTAGTGAGCAATACATTGGAAAGTCGATTGAGGGTTTCCTCCATTCTCTGTAAACCCTCTTGCACAGCGCCCAATCCATACTCCAAGTGCTCAATACGCTCCTTGTTGGTTCCCATGCTTAACCTGGCTCTGAGGCCAATGATAGGTCCCTTGATAATGCCAAATATGATACTCAAGAATTGTCCTCTTCGGGTGAGGATGAACCACCTTTACTGGGATAATTTTTTCTACTCTTCATTGATAACTTTCGGCTGCTTAAATAGCAGACCAAGATTACACACTGAAACAGAACACTAAAACAGAACTTGCGGAAACAGAGGAACAACCTAAGCCACTACCAGTAGCCGACGCCTAATAAAAGGGAAATGACTCACGTATTTAACTAAATAAGATGCAGCGGCAATTAATCATAAAACAGAGGATAAAACAGAAGATAACATAGAGCCGAAATATCTCTAACGGCTATGACCCAGTCCATGCACGTATGCACGTCGTTTCTGCACATTACGTCCTGCGTCGAACGCTACGTCTCGCGCACTTCATCCCGCTACGTCCTGCGCATTACGTCCCGCGCTACGCGCACTACTTCCGCTTGCGTCAATTTTGTTCGTCTAATCTCCTCCCAAATATTTGGGATTTGGTTTGAGTCCTCTAGCTGAACGCCGTGGTGTATCAGCGTTCCAAAGTTCCTTCAAAAGCAGTTTTCGTACAATCACAACACTTTTTTGCTCTCTAATTTGTCAATAGATAATAAAAAAGTTTTTTGCGCTATCTCTCTCTATCTCTCAATCGTTTAAAATACAACTATTCTCCGACTACTTTCAAATGTCTATGCAAAAAAAATCGTTAAGGTTCCTGCTCGCATATAAATAGACGTGCTTGACACTATTCTCCGACTACTTTCAGCACTACTCTCTGGCTATAATCTAAGATCTGGTGGTAATTGTCTGAATATTGTGCGTGTGTTTTGGGAAGGAATGGAAAAGATGGCGAGAGAACACATAGAAGAGATACGCAGAAAAAAGTTTTCAATCGGAGGAGAACTGAACCCATTGACGGAGGATCTTCATCAGGCCGTCAAAAACCTGTCTGCTGAACTTTACGCCAAGGATGTCCACTTTCTCATGGAACTCATTCAGGTATCTTGATCTCTCATATGCATGCAAGCCGTTTGCTTTAATTGTGTGTGTGTTTGATCTTCGTACATGCACGCATGTATCGGTTCTTGATGATCTCGTGCATGCATGTATCTGTTCTTGTTGATGTATATATATGTATTGCTGTCCACTATATGCATGCATGCAGCATCGTCCATAAACTCTAGTTTTAATTTTTTTTAAAAGCTGGTGTGATCATGATCATCAAACGGATCAGCATGAGAATTTTTTTTTTAAAAAAAATTGTGTGTCAGAATGCGGAAGATAACGAATATATGGAGGGGCTGGATCCATCGCTTGAGTTCCTGATAACCTCGGAGGACATTACGGGCACGGGAGCTCCATCAACATTACTATTTTCAACAACGAGAAAGGTTTCTCTTCTAAAAACATAGACTCCATTTGCAGTGTTGGTCGGTCCACCAAGAAAGGCAACAGGAAACGCGGTTATATTGGAGAGAAAGGTACTGATCATAAATGCTTACATGAAAGTTAATATGTTTGGGAAGTAATTAGTAACATCTCCTTGAAAGCTGTCATGTAATTAGTAAAATTACAATAGTTTCTTGAAATTAGCTTATTCCTTTGAAAAGTGTTCAAATGTAACTTCTAGAAATTACAAGCTTATTCCTTGACAGTTCTTTCTCTCTCTCTCTCCTCTCTCTCTCTCTCTCAATGCTCAAGAAATTACTTGGTCTGTGCCATCATATATAAGATATAAACCTCGATTACTATGAATTAATGCATCATGTATACTGTAATGCGTCATGTATTTTCTTTTCTTTTCTTTTCTTTTTTGGCTGATCTGTGAGAATGAGAAGGATATGTATGTTCTTATCTCTAATTAAATTACCATATGGTTAAAAATGCAGGAATTGGGTTCAAAAGTGTATTTCTCATTACTGCTCAGCCCTACATATTTAGCAATGGGTATCGGTTACGATTCAACGAAGAGCCTTGCCCACATTGCAACCTTGGGTACATAGTTCCAGAATGGGTGGAGGAGAACCCAATACTTTCTGATCATATACAACAACTATATGGTTCCAAAAAATCTCTCCCTACAACAACAATTGTCTTACCTTTGAAGCCTGATACGGTCAAACCTGTGAAGCAGCAGCTCTCAAGCGTTCATCCTGAAGTTCTTTTATTCCTAACAAAGCTGAAGCGGCTCTCAGTCAGGGAACATAATAAGAATCCTAAGCTCAATACCGTTAGTGCAATTGCTATTACAAGCGAGACTAACTTTGTGATGAGGAAGAAGATTGATGCTGAGTCCTCCATACTCCATCTATCCGCTAAGAGAAAGAATAATTGGTCTGATGATGAATGTAGCTACTATATGTGGAAGCAAAAGTTCCCTGTAAGAGATGAAAACAGAGTGGAAAGAAGAATGGAAGTAGAAGAGTTAGTGATCACGTTGGCTTTTCCCTTGGGAAAGCGTCTCAACAGAGGGACTAGTTCACCTGGGATCTATGCATTTCTTCCCACAGAGATGGTTACTAACTTTCCCTTTATAATTCAGGCAGATTTTCTTCTTGCATCATCGAGGGAGACAATTCTCTTGGACAGTAAGTGGAACCAAGGGATTCTTGACTGTGTTTCCTCCGCTTTTATTGATGCTTTTGTCTCCCTAGTTCGAACTTCTGATCAGAATGCTCCACAATCAAGTTTGGCTCCCATGTTCAAGCTCATTCCTGTCAACAACTCTTCTTATCAAGAGTTGAACAAAGTGAGGAATTCAATCAAGGAAAAGCTTGTTAAAGAAAATATTGTCCCGAGTGAGTCATACACGCAGCAGAAGTTCTTTCATAAACCATGCGAAGTCGGTAGGCTTATGCCTGATTTTTGGAACATTTTGGAATAGGCAGGGAATCAATGGGTGAGCTTGTTTAATCTCTCATCCCGTGGAACGTATATACTGTGTTCTTCATTTGATAAAGGTGAGTATGATCGCATATTGAGTTTCTTAGGAGTAGAACCAGTCAACAATGAATGGTATGCCAAGTGCATCCAGAGTTCTAACCTTGTTGCAGGAGTCACCGAGGACGTGTATTTGGAGATTTTACTATTTGTTGCCGAGAATTGGAAGTCAAAATTTGACAGCACCAAGATGAAGACCATACCACTCATAAAATATTTGGGTGTTGATAAGGATGTATCTTTGTGCAGCATAGGAGAATGCAGAAACTCTTTTAAGGTGGTGTCCTCATCCAAGTATTCTCGTCATTGTTCATGGTTAATTAATTGGATCTGGAAATTCCATTGTGTTGCAAGTCGTTTTTTTATGCCAGAAAGCACGCAAGAAGCTATTCGATTCTTTCCTAAGAAGATGACTTTACAACAATGGCTTTGAGAACATGTCAAGGTTCATGATGTGGATGTATATGACTATGCAGTTCACCTTAATGACTGTATCAATAATGACCGAAAGCTCGCCATTGCCTTTGTTCACTTCTTATATCACTCTTTCCCAAAGAGTTATCTTTTAAAATATCAAGTAGATTATTTATGTGGTATTATGCCCCTTGTAAATAACTATGGGAATCTAATCAGACAGAGGAAAGGGGTTCTGGTCCCTGCCAACCGAAGCAAATGGGCTGTATTGATTGGTTCAAATCTGTGGAAAGATCAAAGCTATGTTGAGTTAGGAGAAGAATACTTGTGCCCGGGTTCTTTTGCAGGTGAATTTTGTTCTGGAGAACAGCTCTTAGAGTTCCTTAAAACTCATGTTGCTGCTTCTGATATCCCTGACATATCTCCTCCCAATGTCGGAATTCCCGCTGTTTCTGCACCTCTCACCAAACAAAATGCGTTCTTGCTTTTGGATTGGATTCAAAACCTGAAATGTAACACCCGGACCCAATATTGGTATAGTTGGACTTTAGATTTTTTTTACTTATTTATTTATTTATTTATTTTATTTTTTTTTTATATAACTTGATTGTTTATTTAAGTTCTTAATTTACGATTTTGAGTAGCGTTTTTATTTTCTTTTAATTTGAAGTTCTTGACCGTTTATTTTATTTTTTCTCCCGCATGTTTCATTTTTTTTTTATTCTTTTCGCACGGCTTATTTTTGTTTTCCGTCGCACAGCATGCATACACGCACGTTTTCGTTCACGGCATGCTTGCACACACACGTCCCTCATGCGCGTTCCGTATCCGTTGGGTTTTCGTCTAGGGTTTTCTTTTCATGATTCAATCGTCTAGTTATAGGCTTACGAAGAAAGCTCGCGCCGCTGCCTTCCCACGCGAAACCGTAAGCCAGACCACCGTGAACCACTCTCTCGGCCAAGCCTTCCCACGTTGCAACCGCACGACTGGCCCCTCACACGACGGAAAACACTAGCCTGAGGTAGGACCAACCACAGCAAGTCTCCACCGGCAGCCTCACGTCGCGCATCTGAACCCCGAAGGAAGCCAGGACTGCTCTGTTTTTGGCATCAAGAAACAGAGTACTTCCTTGCCAGAC
The DNA here is from genome assembly GCF_001411555.2 of Juglans regia. NCBI lineage: Eukaryota > Viridiplantae > Streptophyta > Magnoliopsida > Fagales > Juglandaceae > Juglans > Juglans regia. Next base: position 8,875,677 of record NC_049915.1, on the reverse strand, counting down.
CCTCCTTCCCAGGCACGCGTTCAGCCACTGTCCTCGACGGAAACCGCCATAACCTGGTCTTGCTAGCTACGCCCTGCACCACCTTGCTGCGCTGCCGCCGACTCAAACCACCACCCTCTCTCTCGGTAACACCTCCATGCACACGCCGTGTACCATCTCTACTGCATGAATGTTGTCCCTCTCTCTCACCGTGTTTCTCTCTCTCTCAGTGCCTCACCACCGTGACCTTCTTCGCCGCGTCGCGCGCAGCTCCTCCCTTGGCGGTGAGTGCCTCGCGCCCCTGTCCGTACGGTGTTGCACCGAGTCTTCGTGATTTCACAGTTGCAGTTTCCGTAACTTACATTTTTGCATGGTATTTAAAATTGAATTACGGTTTTACCCTTAGTTTTAGAGTGTGTTCAAGTTGTTATGTTTGGTCTGTTTTTATGTGGTTTTTACGGGTGGTACAAGAAAAGTTTGCATACAATAAATAGGATTTTCAAACTGTACTTTGATAGTAAATTATTTTAGTAATTGTGAAATTTTATTTTAAACTTTTAAATTATGATTAAAGCTTTTTGTTTATTATTAATTAACAAAATTGTCACTTATACGTACCTTAAATCGTTTAAGTATTTTAGCATGTTATTAAGTAAATGTTTATTTTAAGAGTAAACGGTGTTTTATTTTTAGATAATGGTGGTATTATAGGAATTTTTAGGATTCTAGGTTTTGAGGATTTAAATAGGTTCTTAGGTTCAAATACGAAATACGTGATTGATTGAGAATTTACGGGAATTGCTTGATTATTTTATAGGTGACGATTAATTATTGTCCGACGTTTTGAGGAATTTTCGAAAAAGCTAAGAAGTTCAGGTAAGCGGGGTTCCTATGCTAGACTTTGCATTAAATAAAATGAACTGAGGTCCTTTTTGAAAAATGTGCATGTTCTGCTATGAAAAGAAATTTGAAAAAAAAACCTCAGATATTTGTTCTGCATTACTCATGAGATTCTGTTTAAGAATAACGTATTTTCTGTCATGACTGGTGTAAACATGAGCTTATTTTTGATATTTTATTTCTGAACTTTGAAAATGAGAGCGAATATGAAATTTGTGCATAAATTATGTGGTGATATGATTTTGTTCTGTTCCGAAAAATTTTGTTCAGTACACTGTTTGGAAAAGACGTGGTTTCTGAAAACCTTTGGCATGACTCTCTGATTCTGAATTTGATTCTGTTTCTGTTCCGTTCAGTTACGGCCCTGCCACGGGTGATAATAGTGGCATATGGCCCAACCACGGGTAATAATAGTGGATACGGCCCAACCACGGGTTATAATAGTGGATACGGCCCAACCACGGGTAATAATAGTGGATACGGCCCTGCCACGGGTTATAGTAGTGGTCTCTGTTTTGAGTGCACACCTTGGTGACAGAGTGTCTTATGTTCTGCTTGGCTATCCGCAGATGCACAACCCTACCACGGGGGTTATACATGGCCTCTGTTCTGATATGATGTTTTGATGATGACGATGATCATTTATGCTATGCCAAAGAATATTTTGAATGAAATTACTTCTAAATCTTCGCTCTGATATTTTAATAACATGTTCTGATTCCGCACTCTGAAAATGAAAATGTTTTGTTCTGCATTCTGATTTCTGTAAATGCTCATGTTTATACACTGGTATATGTTCCTTGCTTGCTGAGTTGTTGATAACTCACCCCGTTAATCTTCATAATATTTCAGATGACATCGATGGTTCAGCTGAGGATCAGTATTAGAGTCTATGGAGAAGATTAGCACTGATTTGTGGTTGGGTATTTCATGTTACTAGTGTTGGTGTTAGAGACTAATTATTTTCTTAAGTTGCATCAATGGATTTAGACGGTTTATGGAGATTTATGTTAATGTTTTATTATTTCTAGTTGTTATTTGAGACAAGAAGAAGAGTTGATTTTATTTGGGTTATTTGGATTGAATATTGGATAAATGAACTTATTTGATGTGTTTAATTGAAGTATTTTTGTTCGATTTGAGTTTTGGGAAAGTGGATATATTATTGATTTTGGGAGTACTCTAGCCTTGTTAGAGCTGATTATCAGGTTTTATGAGTTAACTCTCCGGACCCTCGGGGTCGGGGCGTTACATGAAATGTAGGAGAACTGAAATCCTAGAGAAATTCTTGGCGAGCATAAAGGAAGGTAGCTGGCTGAAGATTACTACCAATGGCAGCTCGGGTTACAGGCCACCATCTCGGTCATTCATGCTTACTTCTTCACTAGGAAACATTTTGCAGAACGGACCAGTGCTTGTTGATATTCCATTGATTGATCAAAGTTTCTATGGTGATCAAATAAATAATTATAAGGAGGAGCTAAAGACAATGGGCGTCATGCTTGAGTATGGAGAAGCATGTGAATTTATTGGGAAGCATCTAATGTCTCTTCCTGATTCCTCCACTTTAACTAAAAGCCAGGTGTTCTCTGTTTTGAATTTCATCAGGTTTTTGAGGGCCAATTATCTTGCACCGGAAAAATTCATCAGTACTATCAAAGAAAGAAGATGGTTGAGGACATCCAGAGGTGACATGTCTCCAGTTGGATCTGTTTTGTTTGATCATGAATGGAAAGTTGTATCTCAAATCAGTAACCTCCCCTTCATCGATACAGGTTACTTTGGAGATGAAATCTTTTCTTTTAAAAAGGAACTCAGGTCCCTTGGTGTGTTGACTGGCTTCAGTGGAAGTTACAAGCTTGTTGTAGACAACTTAAAATCACCTTCATCCTTGTCTTCTCTGACAGCAGAGGCTGTTATATTCATACTAAAATGTATGCGTCATTCAGGAGATCAATGCAACAAACTCATCGCAACATTGAGTGGTGTGAAATGCTTCAAGACAAATATTGGTTACAAGTCTCTGGGAGAATGTTTCTTGTCTGACTCTCAAAGGGCTTGCATTCTACACGTTTTCAATGGTTTCCCACTCATTGATCATCATTTCTATGGATGCCGTATCTTCTCGTACAGAAACGAGTTGCAGCAACTAGGCGTAAAGGTGTATTTTGAGGAGACAGTTGAAGTATTTGCCCAGAGTTTCAAGCAGCAAGCGACTTCAATGACAAAAGAAAATGTTTTGTCCTTTTTGTCATGTTACAGACTGCTAAAGTTTCCTCCTGATCTTATGAAATACGTCCGTGAAGTGAAGTGGCTGCGAACTAGGCTTGGTGATCTTAGATCTCCAAGCAATTGCATTCTGTATGGTCCAAAATGGCAATCAATTGCCCCAATTACTATGCTCCCTTTCATAGACGATAGTGACAATTATTATGGCAAGGACATTCACAAATACAAGAAAAAGCTTAAAAGTATTGGGGTTGTCACTAAATTTAAAGATGGTGCAAAGTTTATTCCTGCCATGCTGGAATTATTGCATGATCGTGGAGGGAGTTACGAATTTCTAGACACTTCCAGCAAAAGTATCTCGCAAAAATGGTTGAAGACTTATGATGGTTATAGGCCTGCAGATCTGTGCTGCTTGTTCGATTCTACGTGGGGCTCTCATTTGAAGCATACGGATGGACCTTTTCTTGATGAAGGTTTTTATGGTTCTAACATTAGATCATACAAAAAAGAGCTTAATGCTATTCATGTTACCGTGGATGTAGAGAAAGGATGCCCTTTGATTGCCAAGCACCTTGATTTCCATCATGAATATCTCACTATAGTTCGAATTTATAAATACTTGAGTGAATTTAATTGGGTGCCGGATACTGAAGCAGCCAAAAGGATTTGGATCCCAGATGGAGCTGATAATGGAAAGTGGGTGAGCCCCGGAAAGTGTGTTTTGCATGACAAAGATGATCTCTTTAGTTCCCGGCTGCAAGTTTTGGAAAAATACTATGATAAGAAGCTACTCATTTTTCTCTCAAGGGCTTTCAATGTTAAAGACAATCCCTCTGTTCATGATTACTGCCAGCTTTGGAAGGATTGGTTTTTGAATAAAAAGAGGAAGTAGTAGGGTTTGCAATGAAGTCCAAGAGCATGCAGATTTTCATGGAGGACGAGGAGTTCCTTGCATCTAGCTAGGTGCATGTGTCTGTGAGTGCATGTTTGGCTAAATACCAAGCATATATGAATCAGTTGCTGCACTGCTGATTCTAATGCTCTTTCCATAATATGTGTAAAATAGCTTGTTTTGTTTACATTTTTTAATTTCATTGCCCAAGCTTAGACTTTAATACCAACGTGGTAGACCATGTACATCTTCATAAAATTAGACACCATCAATTCTCAATGCCTTTTTATGCTCAGGACTACACCTTCAGTTTTGCTATATATGGAGATAGGAAAATTTTATGCCAAAAAAAAAAAAAAAACAAAAGAAAAAACCTTTCTAATTCTTTTCTATAAATTGGAAAAACCTGATTATAATTTTAGAGGCGAAGGTGTGGATACCATTAATTTGAAGGACCAACATATAATATTGCTAATCCTTAGACTTGGATTTCGATCCCTTCAAAAATCTGCTTTTTGAAATTGCCTCTAATGCAAAGATTGTGAAAAAACTAGAACTTGAAGCTGAATTTGAAGGCCATCCCCCTCAAAAATCAAATGGGCATGCAAAAGTCCATTTGATTTTTTTTTTTAAATAGACTTCGGGCCTAAAATTCTTAGAAAAAGCTCGAATTTTTGCATGCCCAAACACCAAGCCGTGAGATCAAAGATCAGACCCCATGACATTCACATCTTCATGTCATGCACATTTTTTCTTCTCTAGTGTTTACTAGCTTTTCCTTATATAAAAATCTCACGTAGAAACTCCCCACCTTTCTCACGTCTCTTTCCATTAGTCTCATGCACATCTCTTTCCTTGCATCCTTTCTAGGTTTTTTTTTCTTACTCCCTATATATTTACACGTTAACCTCAAATTTTCGTACAACCCTCAATCCCATGTATATTTATATATCGCACATCCTCAACCCTAGACTCAGTTGCCGCCGCACCACCTCTGCCTTTAGTCCCAAGCTCCTCTCGGGTTTTCCTTGTCGCCGTAAGCATGGTAGTTCCTCCGCAAGTTACCAGTTGTCATTGCAGCCATGCACCACCGAGAACCAACACCTCACAGTCGTAGCAACAAAATGTTGCGTTGGGGATGTTCATCTTTCGGGCGACCACAGTAACCTCAAGCCATGACCCACGCAGTCTCAGCATCACTGCAGCCCAGCCCGGTCCTCATCCACTCGGATACCATTAAAATTATAGAGGTGAAGGTGTGGATACCATTAATTTGAAGGAACAACATATAATATTGCTAATCCTTAGACTTGGATTTCGATCCCTTCAAAAATTTAGATCATCTGCTTTCTGAAATTGCCTTTAATGCAAAGATTGTAAAAAAACTGGAACTTGAAGTTGAATTAGAAGGCCATACCCCTCATTTCAAAACCCAAGGGTGAGAGAGAGGAAGAGAGACATATTCTGAAAGGAGGGAGAGAAAAGAGTTGAGAGAGGGATTTATCTAAATTGGTTTTGGAATTAATAGGTAGTGTGCTAAGGTTGAAGGTGCATGACGGTAGTGATTAGAAGTTGAAGGACGATGACTTGACTGAGTTGCGAGAACTAGGAATATAATTTAGGTTTTTAGGAGAGGAAAAATTAGAGAGTGGTGTTCAAGAGGGATGTTTGGGAACACAATTGTTTTCATATGTTCTCAGACTACTTCACTACTATTCACAAACTATATATTCAGTACTATTTTATTACTATTGTAACGTTTTGATCTCGGAGGTCCATGAGTTAGCTCCTGTTACCTTAAAGCATCTCCCATAACACATTTATATATACTTCAAAAACTCCATAAAATATAAATTTATTTTTTCAACACAAATATATATGTTCCTCCTCAGGGACACCAAAGAAATACTTTGAACATAACAAATTAAAATATCCACAAAGACTCAAAAACATCCATGTCTCAAAATACCCAAAATAACAAAAAATAATAAATTTACTAAATAGGACTCTCCAACAATTTCTTGTACCCTTTGACACGTATTCCTCTACAATCTTGCTAATACTTCATACTCTTGATTTTCAGTTGAACCATCACAATTATCTAAAAAATATTGAGGAGATAAGTGGTGAGTTATCATCAACTCAGTAAGCAGAGAACATATACTAGTATGTAAACATGAGCATTTACAGAGTTCAGAATGTAGAACAAAACATTTTTAGTTTCAGAATACAGAATCATAACATGTTATAAAAAATATCATAATAAAAGTTCATAAATATTCTTATTCAACAGTATCATTCGGCATAGCATAACTGAATATCATCATCATCATCATCATCATCATCATATCAAAGATTCATATCAGAGCACAGAGGTCATGTTTATCCCCTGTGGTAGGGTTTTGCATCTGCAGATAGCCAAACAGAACATAAATCACTCTGTAAACAAAATGGTGTGCACTCATACAGAGACCACTACTATCACCCGTGGCAGGGCCGTATACCACTATTATTACCTGTGGCAGGGCCGTATACTACTGTTATTACCTGTGGCAAAATTGTATCAACTATTATTAGCCATGATAGAGTTGTATACCACTATTATTACTCATGGAAGGTCGTATACTACTATTATTACTCGTGGAAAAGCCGTATACCACTACTATTACCCGTGATAGGGACGTATACTCCTATTATTACCCTAATAGGACCGTATACCACTATTATTACCAGTGATGGGGCCTTAACGAAACAGATAAAAAATAGATCGTAAGAACCAGAACAAAATAACATACAGAATCAACAAGTCATGCCAAAGATTTTCAGATGGCACATCATATCAAAACAGAGTACTGAACAAATTCATATCATCTTAACAATACAAAATATAGATCTAAAGCATCGTCACTTAATCAATGCAAAAAAATTTTAAATCTCATATTTGCTCTTTCTGAACATTTTAGAAACAGAATGCTAAAAATAAGCTCATGTCTACACTAGTCATGTCAAAAAATACTTTCTTTTTATACAAAGTTTCATGAGTAATTCAGAACACATATGTAACGCCCTGATCCTGGATGGGGTCAGAGACTTACTACATTTCACTTAAAATCATATATTGCAGTACATATATAAACTTCAATCTCTCAACTACACATAAGTCTCACTGTTTTAACTCGACTACTTCAAATAATAACTAGTAGCACCACAAATTCTTAATAAAAATGTCAACCTCCCAACATATCACATCATCAAAGCACAACAAGTTTATTGAATAAAATTCCTCAATACTCATATAAACCTTCAATGCTTAATCCACTATACTTAACTCATCTCACCCATACTCCATATTTTTTATCCTCAGCTAATATATTCAAATACCTAAAAAATGTTGTGGAGATAAATAGTGAGTTATCAACAACTCAGTAAGCAGATAACATATACTAATATGTAAACATGAGCATTTAAAAAGTTCAAAATGCTCTATTTTTTGTGCAAGAAACAGAGGCTTTCAAGATTTGTGGCTTGGCGGTGGAACAGAGTCATGTGGCTGTTTATGGGTGGCTTTTGTCGTGGTTGTTGCGTCTAAGATGGTGCAAAACATTGTTGTTTGGATACGTGTGTGGGTGGAGGCATTGGGCTGGGTTTGGGACGGTGTGGAGTAACTAAGCTACGGTGGTGCAATTGGGTGGCTGGTGGTGTTTATGAGTAGGGGGAAGGAAGTGGTGATGGTGGCCTTTGCCGTGGCTGAGCGAACTCTTTTGTGGTGGTCTTGCTAGTTGTTGGGCTGTGGGGAAGAAATCAAGAGATGGAGGAGGGGTGAAGGAGCTAGCGACGTGGAGGAGCTTCACAAAAGGTTCACAGCTGCAGAAACCCCTAGGAAAAATGAGCTTAATTGAGCTTGCTGTGACCATGAGGGAGAGCCACTCGGTACGTTGCCATGCTTATTTCCTAGACATGGGGACGTTAGGAGGAACATGCATGCTGAGGGTTGTGGTGGCCACATCGTGCTTGATGGAAATTTATGTAGAAGGTGCGGCGTGATTTGAGGAAACGAATGTCCTCTCTAGGGCTTGAAGAAATTTGTTATGCATGAAAGAGATAAACGTACAGGTCTATATATATATATATAGCTGGAAACCCTAGATTGTGATGAGGAAGATCATCTTATGGGATATGGTCCATAATTTAGAGGAACTGAGTGCTTTAGTCATGGAACAGGCTTAGAAATTTTATTATGAAGATAACTCTAGAGTTGTAATATAGTGAGTTTCAATTGAAGTCTTTCATGGGCTTGGAGTTCATATAAAGATAGGGCCATAGTACTCATCGGTTTGGATCCATAAATAAATAAAAAAAAGGGTTTTAACTTAATTATTAACTCCAATAAAAAAAAAAAATCCATAATCAACCGCAAGAACTATTGGGTCTATATCCTATTCAAAATGATTCTATAAATCTCAAATGGGCCTCCCATAATATTAACCTAAATTTTTTTTATAGAAAGCCAGATCAGCTTGAGCTTGGTGTTGGGCCCGGGTGTTACATCCTCCATCCCTTAGAAAAATTTTATCTTCGGAATTTGCTACTACCACAAGCAAGGCTTTAAAACTTATCCACCTGAGCCATTCCATTCCATGCCTATCCCAATCCTTAGTCATATTGCTGAACCTAATATTCAAAAATTCTAACCCTTTAATGTGTAAGGCGGGTGCCTCCCATATTTCCTCTAGACATACACGTTCGCGCACATTGTATTGCTTACCATACACTCGAAAGGTCCAAATCAAGTCTAAAATATAATTCCGAATTCTCCACATAATGTAATAACCTCATATAAATTTTAAAATAAACTCTCAAACACATTGTAGTCCTAAAGACATTGTATTGCACTCACATACATCTAAAAAGAATTAATTTCCACATTTAACTAGTCATACATTTTTGAATCACCAGATTTAAATTCACAAATTCTAACATGTTTGTAGCCTCTAAAAAATCATTATCACAAGTCTAAACCTCAAGTTCCTAACCAAAACTCGTTCCATGAAGTCAACCTGAAATCTAAACCTTAAATATCATTTTTGAAAATTCACGAAATTCTCAAACATTACATCTGAACCATCTCAATTTTTAATGTCTACAAAATTTCAATCCTAGCTTTCGATCAAACTTATTTACACTGTCAAAATCTAAACCCTAAATCTTGTCAGAATCATTTCCTACAGTCCATAGAATAAGCCTACCGGAACTAAAATCTCAATGTCATAAAAATCGTTTTCTTAAATTATGCAAAATCTAAAACCTCACATTTCGTGGGACACATTCCATAGGTCCGCAAAAGTTAAAACCTTACATATCATCAAAAATCATATCCTGGAGCTTGCATAATTCTACGACCTTAAATCACATTAAAATCACTTTAAAAAAATAGAAGAATCTGCAGAATCTGAAACCTTAAATTTCAAAAACTCAATCCATAAAATCTGCAGAATCTCAAACCTTATATTTCATCAAACCCCTTATTATAGTTTGCAGAATCTCAAACGTGTCTCTGATACTAACTGTAACGCCCCGGACCCGGATGGGGTCGGAGAATTACTACATTTCACTTAAAATCATATGTTACAATACGTATATAAACTTCAATCTCTCAACTACACATAGATCTCACTTTTTAACTCGACTACTTCAAATAATAACTAGTAGCACCACAAATTATTAATATAAACATCAACCTCCAAACATATCACATCATAAAAGCACAACAAATTTATTGAATAAAATTCCTCAATACTCATATAAACCTTCTATGCTTAATCCATTATGCTTAACTCATCTCACCCATGCACCATATTCTTGATCCTCAGTTGAAATATTCAAAACATCTGAAAAATGTTGTGGAGATAAGGGGTTAGTTATCAATAACTTAGTATGCAGAGAATATATACAAGTATGTAAACATGAGTATTTACAAAATTCAGAATGTGGATTGCACTCAAAACAGAAACCACTATTATATCCAGTGGCGGGGCTACAGGTCACTATTATATCCAGTGACAGGGCCAGAGGTCATTGTTATGTCCCATGATAGGGTAGAGGTCACTATTATATCCCGTAATAGGACCTGAGGTCACTATTATGTCCCGTGACAGGGTGAGACGTCACAATGATCACCTGTGACAGGGTGAGATGTCACAATGATCACCCGTGATAGGGCCATATATCAGAGCAAAATAGAATCAGAATCATGACCAGAAACAAAATCAGAAAGTAATGCCAAAGGTTTTCAGATACCACATCATATCAAAACAGAGTACTGAATAATTTCATATCATTTTCACATATTCCAAACAGATTTAGAGCATCTTCATATCACATGTACAAATTTTCTTAAACCATATTCCCTCTTTTTGCATAGTTAGAAAAAGAATGCCATAAATTTGCTTATATTTACACTAGTCATGATAAAAATATTTTTATCTTTTATACAGATTTCATGAGTAATGCATAATAAATATTGAGGCTGCTTCAAATTTTCTTTGCCATGCTTGTTTCCTAGACATGGGGACGTCGGGAGGAACGTGCATGCTAATGGTTGTGGTGGCCACAAAGTGCTTGATGAAAATTTATGTAGAAGGTGCAGCATGATTTGAGGAAACGGACGACATCTCTAGGGCTTGAAGAAATTTGTCATGAAAGAAGGAGATAAACGTAAAGGTATATATATTATATATATATAGTTGGAAACCCTAGATTGTGGTGAGGAAGATCATCTTATGAGATAGAGTTCATAATTTATAGAAACTGAGTACTTTAGTCGTGGAACAATTTTAGGAATTTTATTATGAAGATAACTCTAGAGTTGTAATATAGTAAGTTTGAATTGTAATCTTTCATGGGCTTGGAGTTCATAAATAGATGGGGCCATAGCACTCATTGGTTAGGATCCATAAATAAATAAATGGGTTTTAACTTAATTATAAACTACAATAAAAAAAAATCCATAATCAACCACAAGAACTTTTAGGTCTATGGCCTATTCAAAATTATTCTATAAATCTCAAATGGGCCTCCCATAATATTAACCTAAATTTTTTTCTTTTTTATAGAAAGCCAGCTATGCCTAAGCTTGGTGATGGGCCTGGGTTTTACAACATGACTGATGTTGTTTTCAAATTTCTTTTTGAAAATTATCATGCAAATTTTTCATAAATCAACCTGAGTCCATACATTTTATGAAAAGTCTAGTATAGGAACCTCATTTACTTGGACTTTTTAACTTTTCTTTCCACAACAGTACCAAACAAATACCAATTATCACCTATAAAATAGACACGTAATTTATTTAAATCTTCTAATGAAACACACTTTGTGATATTTAAGCTTGAAATACTAAAATAACTTTTTTTTTTAATTTTTTATTATAGAAATCTAAAATTCTCATAACCACAAAATATCATCACTTTCCAATTTCATCAATATCCAGTTAACTTTTCCAGCTAATACATTGAATTCTAAATTATTTCTATAAGATAAAATGTATGGCTAACATATTTATTAAATTAAACTCAGGCCATGTAAAATATATTTCCACTTAATATTCACTTCACAAAATTCCAACTCGATCACTAGTCTATTTGAAATCAAGCCTGGGCCCACACAAGATATTATAGGTGTTTTGTATCAAATACAATCGGACTCCACATCTAACCAAGACCCACTTGAAATAAAATAAAACAATCTACCATGACTTCCAACTAAATGGCAGAGATGTAATTAATATTAAAAAGGCTTAGAATGTTTCATTGGGAGCTATACACATGATCTTAATGACTTTTGTGTAATTATATATAATAAGTGGGTAGAACTCCAAGACTAGAACTTGAAGAAAAACAAGCTTAAGAGGAAGTACATCTGGTGAGGGAGGAATAGTGCAAGATCTCATTGGCGGAAAACTAAACATCTTACGATGGAGCTAGTGCGATGGCAGACCTGGTGGCTGGATAGAATCGAGTTCAAGGAAGCACAAAATTGAGAGAGAGAGAGAGAGAGAGAGAGAGAGAGAGAGAGAGAGCACGACTTGAGTTGAAGTGAGATTACTGAGAGAGTTTAGGGATATGCACGGGGTGCTCGGCGATGGAGACTCACTGTGTAGCAATTTCTATGTGTCATGATGGGGGAGCAGGTGCTTTGTTTTGAGGAGCAAAAATAGAGCTTGCCGTGTGGGGTTGGATGCATGGAGGAAGATGATGTGTGACGGGGGCTTGGCTTCGAGGTGCTAGTGCACGATTAGTGGTGTGAAGGCCTATATATTTGAAGGCCTCAAGTTCGCCGACACAGGGCACCTCAACGCCTTCATAGCCGGGGTCGTTGGATGCTGGCACCACTGTTCACGCCGTTGTCACCCAGGTCATCGACAAGTTGAAGTTTGACTGCCCTCAGTCACCAGTTGCAAATAAGGTTGGTAACTTTTTCCAGAGTCTACTTTCAGTTGAAGATGGGGGTCTTTCCAAGGCTTTAAGCACTTTGAAAGAAGCGGACGAGTTTCTTTCAGAAGATGAAAATGGGGTAATAGAAAGTAGTGCTTCCCCACCTATTTCAAAAACGGGGGGATGAGCATAGCCCTATCTATTCTATACCTCCTGAGGGAGCAGTAGGGTTTAATGAAGTGGCATAAAAAGGGTTTTCAGGGGGTGGCACACCTATAAGCAATGTTCTCGTTGATAGAACAACGGCACCTATGACGGAGGTGAAGAAACCTCCAATGGTGACAGAAACAATGGACAACAATAACATACCTATAATGCCCCTTTCTTGGAGGTCCGGAAAGTTAACTCTTATTACCTAATATCAACTTAAATAACACAACTAAAAAATCCAGAAAATTCTATAAAATATTAATCCATTTAATCAATCCAATCCCTAAGTTCCTCCATAGGGACAATAAAGAAATTCTCAATAATATAAATTAGAAATTTTCCAAAAACTTGAAAATATCCATAACTCATCAAATCAAAATATCCAAGAAATAAATTAGTTTACTAACTACGACTCTCAAATAAACACTTGTACCCTCAGACACTTATTCCACTACGATCATCACACCTTCTTAAAACTTCCTACTCTTGTTCTTCTAGTTGAACCATCAAAATTATCTAAAAAATATATGGAGATAAAGGGTGAGTTATCAACAACTCAGTAAGTAGAGGATATATGCTAGCATGCAAACATGAGCATTTACAAAGTACAACATTCAGAACAAAATATTTTCCAGAGTTATCATGCAGAACAAAACATATTTTCAAAAGTAACAGAGCGATAGTTTTAAGACACATAAAACTCAGAGTACTTTGGCATAACATAACCTGAGCATCATATGAAAATAAGGGGTGAGTTATCAACAACTCAGTAAGTAGAGGACATATGCTAGCGTGCAAACATGAGCATTTACAAAGTACAACATTCAGAACAAAATATTTTTCAGAGTTAACATGCAGAACAAAACATGTTTTCAAAAGTAACAGAGCGATGAGTTTAAGACACATAAAACCCAGAGTACTTTGGCATAACATAACCTGAGCATCATCATCACATCAAAACAGAGCATCTTACAGAGCAGAGACCATGTTTCACCCCCGTGGTAGGGTTGTGCTATCCCTGGTGGCCAAACAGGGCAGAGACAGAGGTGAAATCTTTCCCTTATTCTTCTCGGAGCCCCGAGTGTGCATACAAGAAAGACCATAATAAAACAAATTTGTTTCCAAAATGGGTGGACTCAGAGATAGAGAAGTTGGTACCAACCCAAACAGAGCAGAGCAGAGCAGAACAGAGACAGAGTCAGATACAAAATCAATACACCATGCCAAAGGTTTTTAGATGCCATATCAAAACAGAACATAGTACCAAAACATAACCAGGTCATTCTTACATACTGAAAAAAGTCAAAGCATCTTTCTAAATAAATACACAATTTGTTCAGAATTCTCAAATATCACTCTTTTTCATATTTTAGAGACATCATAACAAAATTTAGCTCATGTCTATACAATGCATGTCAAAAAATATTTTTCTTTTTCCATATAGATTTCATGAGTATGCAAATAAACGACCAATGTTGGTTTTGTTTTCCCAAGTTCTTATTTCACCACAAAATATACAAAATTTTCAGAAAGTCAACCTTAGCCTTAATAACTCGTATAAAGCCTAGAATAGGAACCCTGCTTACCTGGACTCCTTAGTCTTTCGAAAAAATTTCTTCAACAATGCGGAACAAATATTAATCGTCACCTATAAAGAATCACGTAATTCCCGTAAATTTCCAATCAACCATGTATTTCGATAGTTAAACCTAAAATGCTAAAAGACTTATTTTAAATCCTCAAAACCTAAAATTCTCATAGTTCCTAAAATACCATCATTTTCTAAAACTATCAATATTCACTTAATCGAATTCGTACCGAATAAGAAATTTAATTGAATAAGTATTAAGATAATTACGAAACTCAATAAAAAAAATATTTAAAATATCTAAAATACCAACATATTATAAATTAATAGAATACTTTGACTACTTTAAAAATCTTATAAAATACGTCATGAAAAACTCCTCTCTTAAAAATAGGTTTACTTCTTTTAGTTAACAATATTATTAAAATATTATTTACACAAAAATAATATTTTATGAGTCTTAAAGACAAAACCCATTTAAACATAAACCCAAAGACCACTCATCCGAAAACATACATATGGAACATACACCAGTAATAGTACTTAAATAGTTAACAATTTACATATATATATATATACACATATAAAAAACAAAACAATTTATATATATATATATATATACACTCCTTAAGAGAAAGGCTAGCAGTGAACATAAACACAGAAATAACCAAAGCAGCGATGGCAAGGACTTACACCAGGGGAAGTTAAGGGCCGCGTGCGACGACTGGCTGGAAGTACCGTGGTGGCATGACTGTCGAGCTGGGGAGGGCGTAAGGCGGCGAAGCTGCCTATGCTGTGCGACGAATGCGAGAGAGTTGAGCGGGAGCGAGAGCGAGAGCGAGCGTAAGCCGTGAGAAGGAGAGAGAGACCGCTTGGGATACTCACCGAGAGAACAACAATGCAGCAGTGCCAAGGTGGTTGGGCAGCTACAGATCACGGGGTGGTTGGGGTTGCGGCTTATGACGGTGAGTTGGTTAAGTGAAACATGCTATAGTTTTGGAGAGCAAAAACAGGGTTGTAATGTGCTGAGTTTCCGTGAGATGGGGGTGGCGGCGTACTGGGTTGTGGGTTGGTTAAGCAGACTTTTACATGGAGGTGCATTGGTATAGCGGCAGTAAGGACGACGGAGGGCTTGGCTTCGGACGGTGTGAAATCAAGGAGGAGGTGTGACCGGGTTACTGTTGGTTGGGTGGAATGGCAGTGGCTATTGGTTGGGTGGAATGGCAGTGGCAATGGTTGGGCATGACTAGGGTGGTGAAGGTGGGAGGCTTGCATGGTGGTGGTGGTGGTGGTGTGTACTAGGCAGTGGCTCGCTGGTCCATCTATGGGAGCCACAAGTTGGAGTGATGGTGGCCGTGCGGGATGGTTGGCAATGCTGCAGCAGTGAGTGATG
Source organism: Juglans regia (assembly GCF_001411555.2). Lineage (NCBI taxonomy): Eukaryota > Viridiplantae > Streptophyta > Magnoliopsida > Fagales > Juglandaceae > Juglans > Juglans regia. The sequence continues at coordinate 8,860,054 of NC_049915.1, read as the reverse complement.
GCCCCGGGCTATGGTGTCTGCATGGAGGTTTGCAATGGCGAGAGAGGCTCTGAGAGAGAACTGAGAGTATGTGAGACACAGATAGATAGAGTTTGATGGGAGAGAACTTAAAAGGGAGAAAAATGATTACAGAGACGTGGGGACGTTGTACACGAGGTGGAGAGGGATTCAGAGATGTGAAAACAAAAATTGAACAGAAAGAGATAAAGAGGAGTAACCATTGGGTCAAGAAAAATAAAAAAAAAATTGAAAGGAAGAAAGCCTACCAAAAACGGCGTCGGTTTTTCATGAAGGTTAGGCTTCCATCTGGTTTGGGCTTGGGTTTCACAGTTGAATCGGGGGTTACAATAGCTGTTGAGGAGATTTGGGATTTGAATACAAGAGATGACAGGGAGGAAACCATGGGTTTGTCATTGGTGCCTTGTGAGGAGGAATGTTTAGGGTCAGGAGTGCAGTTGGAAGCCGTGTCTAGGGAAAATGTTGTTCCCCTTGTATCTCTTCATCTGGTAAACAATATAGCAAGTTCATCATTGTATTGGGTTTTGCATAAGGTTAATGAGATTCAACAATGTGGGGATTTCATATGAAGGACGTGACGACCAATTTACAGCACTACTCACTACGATTGAGATAGGCCACTCGCTTGAAACCAAATCAAGATTTAAAAAAAACTGGGAGTTAAAGGGTCTTTGTTGGGCAATTAATTACGATGATAAGGGAGATAGTTCAAGTCGAGAGAAGACTAAATGAAGGACATTATGAAGCCGTCCTCGTAGAGGGAGTTTCGGGTGGAGTAGTAGTCTTAAGGGAAACAATGGGTTGGGGTTGTGGAGATGTGTTCTGTTCCCATTCGGGTTTGGTGTATTTTGAATAGATTTCTAATTTTCACGGACTTATTGGTCATTAGGGGCTCTCTAATATGGGTTAGGTGTTTATTTTATACGCCCAGTGTATTTGGTTACTCCAATCGATATTAATATATATAATATTTTTACTTAATAAAAAAAAATTCTGTCACAAGAATAATGTACAATAGATAAATCTGATTCTCATTGCACCCCTCCCCCTTTTCTTTCTCTTTTTTCTTAACAACCAATGCTGAATCTTTTCTACTTCTAATACACAGTCTCTGTCAACTTTCTGTTGGCTAGGATAAATATTATTTCTGCTATAAGGCAATCATTGACGAATTAGAAGACCTTATCTCTGAGTTCAATACTCGGAACTCAAAATGGTAGGTACACAATTTGAACTTGTGTGTCCGGCTACCCATCCGTCCCTTTTCTCCAAATTAGAGGAGACAATTTGGGAAAAACCCTTTTTGCACCCTCCCATCCAGCTCCCCAAATTTTAGATCTGGGGATGCTATAGTGGATCCCCATATTTGGCGTGTCAATGTGCATCCCATTTTCTGTTATTTATTATTTCAGCCTTTTCACCCTCCCGTGTTGAACTCTCTCTCGCACCTTACTTGCTACTAAATATCATTTGCATCCCCATTCGACAATCCTTCTGATATGAACCCATGAGAATGGAATCTCTTGAATCCCCAATCAATAAAAAACTCACCCAAGAAAACCAAAATCAAGTCAATGGATGGAGAACATAGACCCGTTGAGAACTCGTTTAAAAAACCTAGATTATATTAAAATATAGACCCGTTGAAGAACCTGTCTCAAGACCCCAGATTACAAGGAGGAATGCTATAAAGGTTGTGATTTACCTTTGATAATTTCAAAAGTTCAATCAAGAACAAGAGTAAACTCAACTCAAAATGAATAAATTCATCAAATTTCATAAACTTCTTAAAATGAGGCCGTAAAGAGTACTAAACCAAAACCTAATTAAAACCTTAGCCAAAATAAAGTCATTTCTTCCAAAAATACCTCTAGATGAATACTGCCGCAACTACAGAACTGCGGCTACAATAACTCGCTACATTACCTCTTTAAACCCTAGTTCCTAAAAAGTAACTTTTCAAATAAGCCATTGACCAAAATACAAGGTCTTCCCAAAAATTCTAGTTCATAAGAAATAAGACATATATGGACTAAGCATCCTCAAACCCACTTATTCTAAACTAATAAAATAAATCTTTCAACAAATTAAAAGCCTTCAATAACAATAGGCCCAAACAATAACTCTAAGTCATTTCTTCCACAGCTTATATCAAGTGGATCAAAACTGGTTCTCATTCTTTCAAACTCATCTTAAGTGTTGGGCTCTTGTTAGCTTCATCCCAAGTGGATTGCTCCAATCCTTGCATTGCCTCTTTGATCTTCTTGATTTTTGACCATGTAATTGGCTCATCAGGAACTTACAAAAGATCTTTAAGAGTAGGTCTATCTTTGTGCCCATCATTCACCCTCTTTTCAAAAGGATTCAATCTCGAATCTCCACCTACATCGAAGGAAAAAAAGTTAGTAACATTGAAAATAGCATAAACATGATACTTACCTGAAAGATCCATTTGATATGCATTATCATTAATTTGTTCAAGAGTTTGGAAAAGTCCATCCAAGCTACTCCTGTCATCAACAGGTAAGGGCATTAAATCTAAAAGAGTAAGTGGATTAAGTCTATAAACAATTTCAAAAGGTGAAAATTTAGTAGTAGCATGAACACTCCAATTATATGTAAATTTAATGAATGAAAAACAATACTCCAACAAATGTTAATGAAACACATCTAAAGTATTCCTCACACCAAAATGACCACTCCAATTATATGTAAACTCAATGAAAGGCAAATGGTACTCTTACAAATGTTCATGCAACAAGTCAATGAATGACAAATGATACTCTCACAAGCGTTCATGCAACACGTCAAAAATCTTCTTTACACCAAAATGACTACTCCAATTATATGCAAACTCAATGAAAGGCAAATGATACTCTAGTAAACGTTCATGCAACAAGTCAATAAATGACAAATGATACTTCTACAAACGTTCATGCAACATATCTAAAATCCTTTTAACATCATAATGACCCAACAAATCACATCCATGCACTAGCATCTCACGCATAAGACTAGTAGGCTCACAAAGTTTATTCTCTCTAAACAAATATCAATCTAATCTATAGCACTTACCAAACAATGCCTTCTCACACACTCCATACATACTAGCAAAGTCATCATCATTAGCATGCAATTTCTTATCATATTCAAATTTCAATAACTTTGCATCTAAAATGAAGACAAGGGCATACCTTCTTGCTAAAGCATCAACCACAAAATTTTTCTTACCTTGTATGTATTTGATTACATTAGGAAAAGTCTCAATACAGTCCTCCCACTTAGCATGCATTCTAGTCAACAACTTACCTTGTCCATTCAAGTGTGTCAATGAGTCATGTTTTTCAAAGAAAGGTCGGGTAGGAATTGTCACACTTGGTATAAAATTCAATGTAATGCTCTATCTATCTAATCGGTGGCAATCCACTAAACACACTGCTAGGAATCATGACCTCACATCTCTGCAATAAAAAAACAATAACACTAGGCAAAGAGTCGTTAAATTCGTTAATATAAAAGTTTGCCTTAGCATAAAAACTCAATTTTATTTTTCTGTTTCTCTGCAATCTCTCTTTCTTTTTTCCTCTCGTGACTCCACTCTTTTTTCTTGACTCTCAGCCACCACTCTATTTTCTTTTTCACTCTTTTTCTCTTGATGTTTCGGCCTCATTCTCTTTTTTCCTCTCACTCTCTTTCTCCTTTTCACTCTTTTTTTTTTTCACTCTCCTCTTCTTATGAACTCTCAGCCTCACAATTGTTTTTCAACTCATTCTCTCTTTTTCTTGAGGTTTCAGCCTTACCTTTATCTTTTTTCTCTCTCATTTTTCTCTCTCTTCTTTTCAGTCTCACTATTTTTTTTCCTCAATTTCATCCTCACTTTTACTCCATCTTTTTTTTATCAATCTCACTTTTCAGCTCTGGTTGGTCTTCATGGACCTGTGTTGGCGTTAAATGAGCAAGTTTGATTGTTTTTCCATCATTTTCAAAACTGTACATGTTTCTTAACCCATCATGGATCACCTTCCTATCATACTGCCATGGCTTCCCCAACAAAATATGGCCAGTATGCATAGACACTACATCACAAAACACCATATCCTAGTATTTTCCAATTGAAAAAGAAACTAGCACTTGCTTTTTTATCCTAACCTCCCCACAATCACTCAACCACTGCAACTTGTATGGTCTAGGGTGTTTCAAGGTTGGTAAATTCAATTTCTCAACTAAAGTAGTGCTAGCCAAATTAATACAACTACTCACATCAATGATTATACCACGTACCTTGTTATTGATGTGACATCTAGTATGAAAAATGTTCTCTCTCTACTGCTCTGTATCATCCATCCTAATTTATGCATTGAGAGCACGCCTGGCAACAAGAGACTCACTATACTCTTCATTCTTATACTCATATTCAATATAGGCTCACGCATCCTCCTATCTCTCTTGCCCTGTAGATTTCTAATTATCGCTTCTTGATTATTTATCCTATCCCTCACTTCATCCAACACTAAGTTCAACTGCTCAAACTGTTGTTGCATGACTTGCAATACAAAGGATGAGTTATCTATTATCCCCTTTGGTGATGAGTCACTCCTATGAGACATCGTAATAAGCTGCAAAAAAAAAAAAAAAAATTGTTAGTGGAAAACCACACACACTCCACTCGTGTTTCACTCTTAATTGATTTTTTCCCGATAATAGTCTCACACTCTCTTACCTTTTACCAAAGTAGTTTTCCCGCTCAAGTTCTTTAAGAACAAGTTGAACTAAATCAAGATAATACAACCTTTTATTATTCCAACCAGCAATAGGTTCAAGAAACAAGAACAATAAACAAGGAAGAAATAAAATGATACGAGACTCAATGAATTTATATGAGGAAAAGAGTAATTATAAAACAAGATATCAACTAGAAAGATGTATTCAGCCCTTTTGATGACAATCAACAAATGTATTTCTTTCTCTTTGTTGTAACTATGTAGCAACTTTTGAATATGCTACATTTTCTTTTCTCTTTTTCCTTTTTTTTTTGAATTTTTGTTTCTTTTCTTTTCTCTAATGTAATCACAAACAACAATATTCAATTGTGAAAATCAAGCAATTGAATTCAAACACACAAGAATTGACAATGAAATATAAAATAATCAATTGAATGGCACTCCAAGCAATTGATAAACTTAGAGATGCAAGAAACCCTAGGTGATGCAAGTTTCAGCCAAACCAAAACCCTAAGAATTTTGATAGCCTAATTTTTGTTTTTGTTTTTTTTTTTAACCTAGGAACAATGAAGCTCTATAATTAAATTTAAAGATGCAAGAATTAAAAAATAGAATCAGACTTGATTGGAAACCTTACTCTAATACCAAATGATATGAACTCGTGGGAATGTAATCCATTGAACTCACAATCAATTGAAAACTCACCCAAATAAGCCTTGGCCAAAATACAACGCCTTCTCAAAAACCTTAGTTCATAAGAAATAAGACATATATGGGCCAAACATCCTTAAGCCTACTTGTTCTAAACTAATAAAATAAACCGTTTAACAAATTGAAAGCCTTCAAGAACAATAGGCCCAAACAATAATTCTAAGTCATGTATTTCACAGCTTGTATCAAGTGGATCAAAACTGGTTCTCCTTCTTTCAAGCCCATCTTGAGTGTTAGGCTCTTGCTAGCTTCATCCCAAGTGGATTGCACCAATCATTGCATTGCCTCTTTGATCTTCTTGGCTTTCGACCTTATAATTGGCTCGTCTGGAACTTGTAAAATATCTTTAAGACTAGGTCCATCTTTATTCCTATCACCCTCCAATCTTCTTTTCCAGTAAGTTTCTGCCTTACCTCAGAAACATACGGGCGCACATGCGCGTGCGCGCACACCCTCACACATTCTCTCTCTCTCTCTCTCTCTCTCTCTCTCTCTCTCTCTCTCTCTCTCTCTCTCTCTCATGGGTATGCTCTAGAGAAATGAATTCTGGAATCTGTATGGATTGATCTCGCACAGTGGTCATATTCCATTTGTTTACCACTTGATTCTAAAGGTGTATGATGACATTGAAGTCGATAGTGTAGAATTTGGGTCTCTATCCGTGCTTGTCTACGGTTTCTATAGTTGATATTTTTTTGGGCTTTTGGAAAGATTTTAGTACAATTAGTTCAATTGTCATTCTATAGCTTCTGTGATTTGTGCTTTGTATAATTTGTGTGATTTTTGCTTTCTTTGATTTGTACAGCTTTTGTGATTTGTGATTTGTGTAATGTGCTATATTCTCTCCCTTGGGTTTTCTATAATTTTGGAGATTTGAGCTTTGTGTAATTTTTATTGTTGTCTGATAAGTTCTTGTAAACTCAAGCGATTGGGCGAGTTTAGTGAGTTCTTTGTCTTTGTCGTTACTGTGATATTTGGCTTCCATAGTTGCTATGATATATGGCTTCTATTGGTTAATTTGTGATCTCTTGATTCCTCCTTTGGGTTGTTAGGCCTCTGATGTAACAGGTTCATTTGCAGCTGCCATTAATTCTTTGATTTATCAGCTTCATGAAGGTCTTTTTATTAAGGACCTCGAGCAACTTCATTTTTTATTGGGTTTTGAAACTCATTTTGAGTCTGACGGTCTCTTTCTTTTTCGGCCAACACAAGTTGTAACATTCCATTCTCTAGGGTTAGGAATGTCACGTACATACGTAACTAAGCCAGGTAAGAGACTTGCATAATTTAAAAAAAAACATTGTTCATTCCAAAAGAAAACTTAAGTAAAACCATTTTTTAAAACATAGTCATATCCAAGTTTCAAAACCAACTAAATGAAAAGAAATCATAAATATAATCTAAGGTTGATTAGTCCGCTCCTTCTAAACTTGACCCGTCTACTCGTAGTCTTCATTCTTCTCACTTGGGTGATAAAAACTAAAATGAGTCAAAAACTCGAAAAGAACTCACCACAATCTAAACATAATAATTAAAAAGGCATTCATAAAATTTTCATTCTGAATAAAATTCTTGCCATATCATGTTGATGCTCATGCTATGCATGACTGTCTTAACTTGTCTGAATTAAATGACTAAGCCGATTGGCACACATACTTAACCCTATGTGCAAAGTTGTGCACGGGCCCCACATCCCGTTGTAGCAAGGGGAGCTACTGAGTAGTATTCTGACATATTATAATGGGCCACACTTGAGTCCATGACTTGCATATTCATCCTGAATACTGAACTAAAATGCCATCTGTTCAATTGATATTATCTTATCTTGCTCTTGAATTTAAGATAACTTATGTGTCTTATGCGATGTGATATGCATGACTTTCATACTAATATAAATAACTATAAAATATTGAACCTGAATATGATACAGAAGATTAATATAATCATATGCTATGATTACTGATATGCTTCTTCATATCGTAACATGCATGGTACATAAAAATAATGGCTATCAAAGAACTGGCTTTAATAGTATTAGTCTATCTATACGCTAGTCATAATTTGTGATAAAATTACTTATCTCTTAGTGCTGCTTCCACAATCTCACTTTGTAGTTTATTACCGTTACCTATATGAAGCACTATTTGTCACTAATTTTCTAGAAGAGCATGTCATCACATTTCATTAAATTAACCACTGCCTAGAGAAAACAGTTTAAAACATTTGATAATAATGTACTGCTAATTTCATTTAATTTTTAAACACTAACATCATATCTAATATTTCAATTATACGTAGTAGCATGATTTATACTTACGACAAATTTATTAGACAAGTCAAAGAAAACTCAATTAAAAAAATAGATTTAATTGTATTCAAAATAATTAAGAACTAAAATCTGAATTCTCATATAATATTGCAGTAATCTGATTTATTAAAAAAAATAATCCAACTAGCACAGCCCATAAAACTTGCAAGTTAAGCCCGATAATAAAATTATCATGAGTAAAGCCCACATTCTCAAAGCCCATTTAAAAACTCCCAAGAAATTAACACGTGACTTAACCAGTAATGACCAAGGGCTGAATTGTAAATACACTAAAGTAAAAGGCTTCTAGAGATTTCTACCGAAAGCTGTCTTGAAATGTTTAAAGGGCAGTTTTGTAAATTCAAAAACAAACATGCAAAGCTTTAATGAAAAGCAAAAGAAATCTGGAAATCTGTGAACATACGAAGAAAGCAGTTATGAAAAGTTTCAGTGAAGAAGAAAAGTATCACGCGACGGGGAGAAACCAACTCATCGAGAGAAAAAATAAATAAATGCAATAGATCCGGTAAAGACAATAACGTTGCAGCTGAAAGTGGGCTCTGATCAAAGTGAAGTTTAAGAATTTAGTCTCAGTGCTCACTGAAAATAAAAGAAAACAGAGAATAAGAGAGTAAATCGTTGAGGCTTACTGCTGGAGGAAGAGGAACGCTGAGGACAGATCTGGAAGGCTAGACAGACTACAATGGTGACGGAGAAAGAAATTGATTTTTTTTCTGAAACACAGTGAAGGAGAAGTAGGAGGTAAAAATTTGACTTTATGTTGTTTAAACTAACGGAGAAGAGGAGAGGGAGAAACTTACCAAAAGAAGTGTAACGGCTTAAAAACAAAAAGACCTCCAATAAAATTGAAATGGTAGTAGCTGTTGCAAATCTGAAGGGTCATAAAAATAAAATAAAATTAGCTTAAATGGTGCCTTTAATGTAAAAATTAAAATTTGAAAATAATTTAAAAATCTTGGTCTTAAAATCTTGAATGTCACAATCTCCCCTCCTAAAAAAATCTTGTCCTCGAGTTGGAAGTACCTTACACAAAATAAATAGGGATACTTTTCCTTCATATCTTCTTCGCGTTCCCATGTAGCTTCTCTTTCTGTGTGATGATTCCAAAGAACTTTCACCATTTTGATAGTTTTGCTATGTAGGACTTGATCCTTCTGTGCCAGTATTCTCACAAGAAATTCTTCATAAGTAAGATCATCCCGAATTTGAAGAGGCTCGTGCTCCAACACATGACTGGGGTCTATGTATGCTTCCGAAATATAGAGACATGGAACACATTATGAATAGCCGATAATTGAGGTGGTAGTGCCAATTTCTACGCTGCAACTCCTATTCTTTCTAAAATTTTAAAAGGGCTTATATACCTCAGACTCAATTTTCTCCTTTTACCAAATCTCATTATCCCTTTCATCGGCACAACTTTTAGTAGTACTTTACTGCCTTACTCAAATTCTAATTCTCGTCTCCGCTAATTCGCATATCTCTTCTACCTCTCCTGTGCAACGGCAAGTTTCTTTCTAATAATTAAAATTTTCTCGTACATGTCCTGAATAATTTCTTCTCCCATTATTCTGTGCTCTCCAACTTCATCCCAATTGAGAGGTGATCTACACTTATGTTCGTAAAGAATTTCGTATGGCTCTACCTGAATACTCTCCTGGTAGCTATTATTACAAGCGAACTCAATGAAGGGTAAATATCATCTATCCAGTTGCCCTTAAACTCCATAACACATGTCCTGAGCATATCTTCCATAACACATCTGTTTGAGGATTGAATGCGGCACTATAAGTTAGTGAAGTTCCCAACTCCTTTTGTACATTTTTCCAAAATGCTGATGTAAAACGTGTATCTCTGTCAGAGACAATCTTAGATGTTACCTCGTTTAGTCTGACAATCTCTTTGACATACAATTCTGCCAATCTATCAATGGAGTATGTCATCTGAATGGGAATAAAGTGAGTTGATTTTGAAAATTGATCAACAATCATCCAAGCTGCATCTTGACCTCTTGGTGCTCTAGGAAACCCTGAAACAAAATCCATCCCTATCTTATCCCACATTCAAACTGGTATACGAAGTGGCTGAAGTGTACTTATGGGCCTCTGATGTTTTGCCTTAACTTGTTGACATGTCCAACATTGTGCTACATAATTTATCATCTCTCGTTTCATACCATTCCACCAAAAGTGTTGTTTCAAATCCCGATACATCTTAGTACTACCTGGGTGAACTATGTATAGTGAACGATGGGCTTCTCTCAAAATCATATCCCTAATATCTCTGTCATTAGGTACAAATAATCTTCCTGTAAACCTCAAGGTGCCATCATCTGATACTGAGTAGTTAGGTCTTTTGCCTTTTGATACCTCCACTTTTAACTTCATCAATTATGTATTACTAGTTTGAGTGACCTTAATCCGATTTATCAATGTTGAACCTAAGGTAAAACTACTTAATTTAGCTTGGGTATCCCTGATCATCTCAATACCTGCTCGCTCCATATCCAACTATATGTGCTTTTGGGACGTATACATTGTAGCCAATGTACCAGAAGACGGTTTCCGACTTAGCGCATCTGCTACAACATTTGCCTTACCTGGATGGTAATTAATATTGCAATCATAGTCCTTTAGGAGTTCCAACCATCTGCGTTGTCACATATTCAACTTTTTTTGTGTGAAGAAATATTTCAGGCTTTTATGATTAGTATAAATCTCACACTTTTCACCATAAAGATAATGTTTTTATATCTTCAAGGCAAAAACCACTACTGCAAGTTCTAGATCATGGGTCAGGTAATTCTACTCATAATTTTTTAGTTGTCAGGAGGCATATGCAATGACTTTCCCATGTTGCATTAAAACACAACCCAATCCCTTAAGTGAAGTGTCACTATAACTATATATGACAAATCCTCTATCTCCTGAGGGAACTGTAAGTACTGGTGTAGTTTCTAGTCTTTTCTTCAATTTGTGAAAGCTCTTCTCACACTCATCTATCCATAAAAACTTCTCATTCTTCCTTGACAACTTTGTCATCGGTGTTGCAATACTTGAAAACACTTCTACAAATCTTCTGTAGTTATAGGCAAGACCTAAGAAACTTCATACCTCATTTACATTACTAGGCTTAGCCCACTTCACCATTACTTCAATCTTTGTTAGATCCAATGAAATTCCTTTTCCTGACACCGCATATCCCAGGAATGCGATCTCTTGTAACCAAAATTCACACTTCTTGAATTTCACATACAGTTTCTTTTCTCTCAATACCGTAAGGGCCATCCTCAAGTGATCCTTGTGTTCTTTACGACTCCAAGAGTAAATAAGGATATCATCAATAAAAACAACCACAAACTGATTCAAATAGTCCTTGAATACTCTGTTCGTAAGGTCCATGAAAATGGCGGGGGCATTAGTTAAACCAAATGGCATAACAAGGAATTCATAATGCCCATATTGTGTCCGAAAAGCTATCTTCTGAACATCTATCTCCTTAACTCTCATATGATGATATCCAGATCTCAAGTCTATCTTCCAAAAGACCTGTGCTCCTTGTGGCTGTTCAAATAGATCATCAATCCGAGGTAAGGGGTATATGTTCTTAATACTCATCTTATTCAGTTCTCTATAGTCAATACATAATCGCATGGACCCGTCCTTTTTCACAAAAAGTACAGGAGCACCTCAAGGGGAAATACTGGGGCGTATGAAACCCTTCTCCAATAGTTCTTGTAACTAGTCATTTTTAATTCAATTGGAGCCATTCGATAATGTGCTTTAGATATTGGTGTGGTCCCTGGAACAAGGTCTATTGAGAACTCAACTTCTCTATCCGAGGGTAGTCCTGAAATATCATCTGAAAATACATCTTTGAACTTTCTGACCACCTCTACATCTTCCAATCTAAGTCCATTAGCTGGTGGAGAAAATAGACTCGCCAAAAATCCATTGCAACCTTGTCTCAATAATTGCACTGCCTACATTGTTGAGATAACTCGTGGTGGAGAACTTCCTTGTGGTGCTTGAAAACTGAACTCTTCCCCATTTTTGGATTTAGAAACCACTCTTTTATTGAAGCAATCTACACACGCACGATTCCGGGATAACCAGTCCATTCCCAAAATTACATCAAATCCGGACATGTTAAATATAATCAAATCAGTAGGAAGAATTCTCCTTTGAATCTCAATCGGACAACCCACTAGAATAGGACTACAATTGATATATTCTCCCGAAGGTGTAATAATAGACATACTAGTCTCTAGTGGTTCAGGCAACTTTTCAGACAACGATGCATAATGATTTGTAATGAAGGAGTGTGTGGCACCGAAATCAAATAGAACAGATGCATAACGAGAAAACAACATCAATGTACCTATGTGAATAGCATAACGACACAGAACTATAAGGATCATATAGAATATGCATCATATTTTGTATCCATCTAAGCTTAGGAGAGGGAAAGGTACCTATGACTACATCGTTTGACACCGCAACGTCATCAGGGGTGAAGGAATATACATGTACTGTAGCTGTCGTGTTTTGTCCTCCACTCTTTCCTTGTTCCCCAAATTTCTTCATAGGACAGTCACGAGCTAAATGGTTCGGCTTCCCGCACTTGAAACACACGTTCTGGCCATATAAGCATTTTTCCCATATGCTTCTGTCCACATGTAGGATAAGTCTGTCCTCCTATCTGTGGCCCTGGACGACTATCACGATGATGCCTCTCATTCCTATTTGGTGCAGATTGGAGTAGTTGTGACTGTTGCTGGCATTTCTTCTGATTATTATATTCGATGCTCTCGAGGATACCTTCTTCAACAATAGTGGCTTGGTTCACCAGTTCAGAAAAATTTTGAATCTTAAAGACACGTACTCGATCTCTAATTCTCCAGTCTAGACCACGTTCAAAGTTCTCAACTTTCTTTTCTTCATCTAGAATCAGATAATTGGCATAACGGGACAACTCCATGAATTTGGTTGCATACTGATCGACCGTCATCATTCCCTGTGTGAGGTCCATGAACTGACGTGCTCTAGACTCTCGTAAAGACAGTGGAAAGAAACGATCCAGGAATACCTCCTTAAAGCGTTCCAAGTAATGGGGACTCCTTCCCCTAGTTCATTCTTTAAAAGTGCCTGAGTTGACTTCCACCAGTTGTTAGCTAGGTCTGTTAGGTTATGTGCTGCATAAATACATTTTGATCATTAGTGCAAAATAATGCCTCAAGAATTTTCCCAAAACGTTCGATCCAACTATTTGCATTCATAGCATTTGACCTGCCATCGAAGGTCAGGGAGTGCTAACAAGAAAATTGCTCCAACGTACAACCAACTTGCGGTGCCCTATGTGCGGTGTACTAACTGGTAGCCATCGACTAGAAAAATTGGGTCGCTGCTGCGACCAAAGCGTTTGGATTTTCATTATGACTAGATCCAAAAGTGTTTCTAGTGCCAACCATGTTCTGACGCATAATACAATAATAATATTAATAAATATTTAAACAAAATAATAATTAACAATCAACAACAACTTCCTAGTGTCACCTATTGAGGGCTATAATCACTTTATTCTATCTTAAAATATCTTAATAACTCTTGAGTGGGCCAGGAGCATCCTAGGTGACCTTATTCTTTCCAAGAGTTTGCAGAATCTCTCAAACCTGGGCTCTGATACCATTTTGTAACATCACATTCTCTAGGGTTAGGAATGTCATGTACATACGTACCTAAGCCAGCTAAGAGACTTGCATAATTTTTTTTTTAAAATATTGTTAATTCCAAAGGAAAACTTAGTTAAACCATTGTCTGAAACATAGTCATATCCAAGTTTCCAAACCAACTAAATGAAAAGAAATCATAAATATAGTCTAAGGTTGATTAGTCCGCTCCGTCTAAACTTGACTCGCTTGCTCGTAGTCCTCATTCTCCTCACCTGGGTAGTAAAAAAAATGAAATAAAACTAAAATGAGTCAAAGACTCAATGAGAACTCACCACAATGTGAACTTAATAATTAAAAAGGCTTTCATAAATTTTTCATGCTAAGTAAAATTCTTGCCATATCATGCTGATGCTCATGCTATGGATGATTGTTATGGCTGTAAATGAACTAGTCTATTCAATAGCCCGGTTGGTACTCGTTCGGTTAAACTCGAGTCGAACTCGACTCATGAAAAAAAAACTTGTTTGTGAAAACAAATACCCGCTCGATTTGTAAATGACACATACCCGACAAAACTCGACTCAACTCGGCTATGGCTGGGTAAGGTCCACTCGTTTATGCTCGAATCGACTCGTTAGCTCTGTTCGATTAAAATTCATTCATATATTGATAAATATGTACATATACTTGTGTGTATATATATATGTATTAGCTAATAATATAAGCATACAACTTTTATAATTAAATATATAACATATAATCTAATTACTTATGTTTATATAGTGAATACATTTCATATGTATATTTTATAATTTTTATAATAATTAGTCGATAAAATATAATAATTTCATATATTAGTATATGAGAACCATATATGAAATAGATATATGCTATCATATTAAGTGTATCTATTAATAATATATGTAGGCATAATATATTATTATTTTGCATAAATATCAACTAGTTAGATATTAATTATTTATAAATTTTTTAAAATTTTATAATTCAATAGAGGTTCTACTTGTTACTTATATAAATTCAATATTATTTTATTTATAAATTATTAAATTTTATTATAAAAACAATTCAAGCTCAAGCATGAGTTAAGAGTTTAACTTATCTAGTTGAGCTCGAATAAAGAATAAAAAAAATCTCGAGCTCGAGTATTATGAGTCGAGCCGAGTCGAGCTTGGCAAGTCAAAGACCGATTCGGCTCGACTTGATTTTAGTCCTAATGACTGTCTTAACTTATTTGAATTAACTGACTAATCTGACTGGTCCACACACTTAATCTTGTGTGCAAGGCTGTATATCGGCCGTACATCCCGCAACAACAAGGGGAGCCACTAAGTAGTATTTTGACATATTACGGTGGACCACTCTTGAGTCCGTGACTTGCACATCCACCCTAAATATTGAACTAAAAGGCCATCTGTTTAACTAATCTTATCATATCTTATATTGCTCTTGAATTTATGATAATTTACGTACCTTATGCGATGTGAGATACATGACATTCATACTAGTATAAATAATTGTAAAACACTGAACCTGAATATGATGTTGAAGATTAATATAATCATATGCTATGATGACTAATATGCTTCTACAGATCGTAACATGCATGATACATAAAAATAATGGCTATCAAAGAACTGACTTAAATAGTAATAGTCTATCTATACGCTTGTCCTAATTTGAAATCAAATTACTTACCTCTTGGCGCTGCTTCCACAATCTCACTTTGTAGTTTGTTACGGTTACCTATACGAATCACTATTCGTCACAAATGTTCTAGAAGAGCATGTCATCACATTTCATTAAATTAACCACTACCTAGAGAAAACAATTCACTTCAACACAATTGCTTTTTAGTGACGGTTGGGAAATTGTGACAGTCCCTAAATCGTCACTAAAAGGCATTTTCTGTGACAGTTTCTGGAAACCGTCACTAAAGACAGATGAGATTTTTTTTACGTTCCAACGTTTGAAAAATTTACGTTAGAACGTCACATATATGTTCGAACGTTGTGGCTGTTTACGTGCGAACGTGAAATGTTTTGGTGCAATCGTTCGAACGTTATTAATTAACATTAGAAAGTGAAATGTTTGCGCTAATGTTTGAATGTTAATTAATAACGTTCGAATGTTCATGTAAATTTAAATTAAATATGACTTTAATTTAAAAGTTATGTGATTTTTATTGTGCATAATTTGTGAACAAGTCTAAAAAATTGTCTTGTAAATATTTATATATACACAATTTGTAATATATAAATATATATTTATGTTTATATATATTTCAAATGCAGTGATTTAGTATTAAAGTTGGAAAATATAACATTAAAGAAGATTAAGAATTGAAATTAAAAAATGATAGAAATATTCAATAATATTTTTCTTTACAAATATTAAAAATAAAATACAAAATTTGATAGAATGTAGTAAACAATAGTCAGATGATAACGTTGTCCGCGAAAGTCGAACTCCGTACCTCCTCAGTCAAGGTATCAACTTTGTCGTTGATGATAGTTACATGATCGGTGAGCTCGACAACAGACGCCGATATAGCCTCGAGTGATTGATCGATCTTATGATCGATATGCGCAATCAGCTATGAGATGACCGCATCAACCCAAGCAAGCCGCGCATCTCCTGCAGATGTACTTAGCGTATGCTGACTACTACTCCCTACATGACTTGGCTCAGGTTGCGTCAGAGGAACTAAATCCTCTACTGGGGGTGGCTGACGTCCCCTCGCTTGTCCAATGTTACGTCGATGCATGGTCATGTCGAGGGGGCTCATCTGATCTTTGACCCGCTCCTCTGGCTGGGTCGACACTCCCCGTGCAAGTAATAGTCAGCTAATTAGGACACCGTATGGGAGATTATCCGTGGAGACAATGCTCGCCTCGTAACGAATCCTCTCAAAGATGTGTAGTGGCAAATATAGGATCTCCACGTGCCACTCGTATAAAAAACTATGCCCGAAGCTGACTAAATGTGGTTTTATGTGCCACAGGATCCACATTTGTTGTAACAATAAGATGCAACATGCAGAAGAAATGCAACAGATGGTTCTGGTTGAAGGCGTTCTTCCTCTCGATCTGCATGCGGTCCCTCCCGGTAAGGATGTAGAAATCCTCGTCTTGGTGATCATCCCGAGCCTCGATGCCAGTATCCTCGGCCTCTGACTAGTTTGCATCTCTAGTTGATGCTGGCTCAAATGGGCGGCCAGTAGATGATGTAGAAGTGCCTACATCCTCACGGGGTGTTGAGTGTGCAAATGTCTCAACTCCTCGATGAATCCCGAGGTGCTCGCCGATGACATCTAGTGATACCTCAATGGAAACACTGCGTACCGTCACGATGTGAGAGGATTTGTCCTGAGGCATGTCACACATCCCCATGTAGAACTCCTGAACCATTGAGGGGTATACCTTCCCCCTTAATGTGCAGATATTTCCCCAGCCTCTACTGAGGAAAACATCTCTCAGGTTTTTCTGCTACCATTTGAGTTCGTTAAACTCATTAATCAGGACCTCTCGCTCTACCACAACAGTACGAGCCCCGATACGAGCAGTGTCCTGAGTGGCTCATTCCCTCCCTCGTTTCCTAGTATGCAGTGGATGAGCCATATCCTGAAAATAGAAAATGAAAAAAAATTATTTACAATAATGCATTTTTTTGTGTTAATTTTAAGTTGATCTGCATTAACGTTCGAACATAGCAAAATAAACGTTCAAACGTTAAGATAAAATGTTCGGACGTTTATTTCATACGTTCGCATGTAAAATAATGTAAATAAATTTACATTCGAACGTGTATCATTTACGTTTGCAAGTAAAACATCTACGTTCGAATGTAAAACATAGACGTTCGAACATAAGCAGTAAATAAATATTGGCTAACGTACGTTCGGCCGTTTATATTTTACGTTCGAACGTATTTGTTTTACATGTGAACGTAAATATGAACGTCCGAACGTCAAAGTATGAATAAAGTAGAAAATCAATCCGTTCGGACGTTATAATTAAACGTCCGACCGTATGTGATTTACATGCGAAAGTAAAATATTCACGTCCTAACGTATATCGTTTAATAATATTTAAAAAGTAGTACGTCTGGACGTATACATTAAACGTTTGGACGTAACATTTATGAAAATGACGTCCGAGTAAGACAATGAACGTTCGAACGTAGAAGCCATAACGACTATTTAATTGAAACGTCGTACGTTCGAACGTCTTGGTGAAGTGTTCGAATGTTACGACACAGGGTGAGTCGACTCATCCATTATTGAAATCTCAAAAATTACTCTACAAAGTTCTAAATGCTGAAATGTTACCGAAGAAATGAAGTATACACTTCAAGAAACATTTCTACGGTGACTATTTGGCAATGACAAGCCGTGGTGGTCGGAAAATGGAGTTGAAAATCCGGCCACCACTTATTCGGTTTTAAACAAAACTCAATCCAAATATAAAATAAAATACATGTTATTTGAATAAAAGATGAATGCCTACCTTTTAGTGACGGTTGTGGCGGAATTTGATGGCGGCGGTGACGGAGGCGTGGCGGCGTGCAACAGAATGACGATGGAGCTGTTGGAAATGTCGTTTCGACTTTCGGTTTTGGCCTTATATACACAAAAAGTTCGAACGTAATTATTATTACGTTCCTACATTTGTCAATTTACTTTCCAAAATATTAACTATAATATATTATATTATAAATGCTTATGTTATATATTATAATGTTATATATAGCATACTATATATAATATTATACTATAATATATATATAGTATATTGTAGTATATATATATTGTGTATTATATATATAATGTATTATATAATATATGTACTGTATTATATATATAGTATAGTATATATCTAATATTATATAATATATTATATATTATATGATCTATTATTAACTAATGAAATCAACATTAGAACCACATGCTCTTATTATTAGTCCAAAACGATATACTTTATTATTACAATCTAGTACCCAAAACTCTAGTGTACAAATTCCTAAATAGATTGATTGGAATCAAATTATTTTTCCTATATTATTGACAATTAGATTAATTGGTTTTTTTTAATTTGTGAGTGCTAGTTATATTTCTAAAGTTTAGCAATTTGTTTATACATGTTGTTGTGATTTTATGCTTACTCTTGAAACATTTGTGATTATTGTTTGTGAATTTTGTGAATAGTTTGTGAGTTTATGGTATTCATTAATGAATTAATATGTGTATAAATATTGTTGTGAGAATATTGTGAATATGTTGTGATATGGATTTAAAATATTGTGATTATTATTTTTGAATTTTTATTGAATATGTTTAACAAGAAAATTATAAGTTTATGATCTTAATTTTAAGTAAAGATTAAAAAAATTTAATATACAGATAATATGAAGTTTAATATATAACATGGAGTAAGCATATATAATATATTCGTACTAATTTAGTTAGAATATGATTATTATTCAAATTATAAGTATAATATAAATTATGTCTTAAAAAAATTAAAAATTAAAGGACCGACTAGCTAGCTAACTTGGTGATCACATTGTACTTGTTTACCTTCATTTGTTGCGTTTGTGGCTATGAAGTGGGCCGTACATATCTTCAGACATCAAGATATGTGTCTAAAATATATACTTATTGTCTATATATATATATAAAATGTAGTATATAGATAGATATATAAAATGTAATATATATACCATAATATAATATAGTATATAATGCAGAATTTAATAAGTAACAAAGAATTATATATTATTGATTTATATATATGGTATAGTTTATGTACTATATTATTATATTTTCATCTAAAGTATTATACTATCATACTATACAATGCAGTATATATATATATATAAAGTGGTGTATATATACTATACTATAATATATTAGATAATGCAAAATTTAATAAGTAACAAAGAATTATATATTATTGATTTATATATATGGTATAGTTTATATACTGTATTGTTATGTTCTCATCTAAAGTATTATGCTATCATACTATACAATGTAGTATATATATAGATATATAAAATGATGTATATATACTATACTATAATATAGTATATAATGCAGAATTTAATAAGTAACAAAGAATTATATATTATTAATTTATATATATGGTATAATTTATATACTATATTATTATATTCTCATCTAAAGTATTATGCTATCATACTATACAATGTAGTATATATATAGATATATAAAATGGTGTATATATACTATACTATACTATAATATAGTATATAATGCAGAATTTAATAAGTAACAAAAGATTATATATTATTGATTTATATATATGGTATAGTTTATATACTATATTATTATGTTCTCATCTAAAGTATTATGCTATCATACTATACAATGTAATATATATATATATATATATATATATATAAAATGGTGTATATATACTATACTATAATATAATATATTAGGAATGGTACGTTCGAATGTTAAACTAAGAGGGCGGGAAATTTCCCACTCGATAAAGGTATTTGTGTGATGATTTGAACGTTCAGACGTTTATACTGTACGTTCGAACGTTAGTTGATGAAAATCACTAGAAAATTATGAATGTCCGAACGGCAAATTTCTTAACGTCCGAAAGTTAGGAAAATTAGTGCGGGAAATTTTCCGCTCAAATATGATAACACTTTGATGATATGAACGTTCGGACGTTTAAGTTAGATGTTAGAGTGAACAATTTTGGCAAAGGTCGGGGAAAGAACAAGAGAAAACGAGGCGCAGCAGAATTGAATTGGACAAAGTGTAGTATTGTTTTTGACTTGCCGTATTGGTCTTCATACAAGTTACGACATAGTTTGTGTGGCGCCCTCGACCCCCACGTGTTATTTTAGTGGAGTTCGTGACACCGGGATGATGACCACACCGATCACGCACCCCAATGATCAATGTTTAGAGTGTGTACAACATGCAAAAAGTGTACAAAATAATATTTACAGCGAAGAATTAAAAAGGTATTTCTTTATTAAGTACCAGAATTTGTTTAAAAACAGAAAAGTAACTTTACTAGGATTAAATAGTCTTCCGACAGGTAAAGTAAATACAGAAAATAACATAAGGGAAACAAATCCCATAACGCTGAACAGTAACTCAGCAAGTCAAACCTCTGGCGGAGCTGATGCCTCAGGCTCATACTCGGGCTCTATGTCAGATTCTACAGATCCATAAAACGGAACTGTAGGGTAAAACACCACGGGCTGGGCTTCAGAGGCGTACAGGTTGGGCTCGCCAGGTGCATGGGCTTGCAATGAGAGAGTTGGGCTTCGGGCTACACGAGCTGGGCGGCTGGGTCCAACTTGCACAAGGGTTGGGCTCCTCCTCACACACACAACAAAAATAAAAACAAAAACACACACAGCCCACTAATAAAAACCCACAAACACAAGCCCAAAATAAAATACTACAAATAAAATAATTAAAATAACACACTAAACGTAAAATAAAATTAACAAAAATAAAATACCAAGAGTAAAATAATACAAACAACATAATTAAAATAATTAATTAAAAATAAGGATTTAAAACATAAGCAAAATTTAGAGATCTAACAGTTTGGATGTAATGCATATAGAGAAGAATATTTGTGATAATATACTGGGTACATTGATGAGTATTAACAAAAAGACGAAATACACGATCAAGATGAGGAAAGATCTTGAGAGAATGAGAATTAAACATAATCTGCATTTGCATGTTTTACGATGATGAGGGAGGAGATGATGGATTTCTGTAAATGGTTGCGAGGTGTGAAGTTGTCAGATGGTTATGCTTCAAATATTGGTAGATGCGTGAGTCCTGATGACTGGAAAATCAATGGATTGAAAAGTCATAACTGTCACGTATTTTTGCAGATGTTATTACCGGTGGGAATTCATGAGAAGTTGACATCTAATGTACTTGTCGCCATATCTGAACTCTGTATATATTTCAAGAATTTGTGCGCTCGGATAGTAAATCGAGATGAGTTGTCGAAATTTGAAGAAGACATTGCTACTATACTATGTAAATTCGAGTAGATCTTTCCACCATCATTTTTTGATGTCATGGTCCATTTAGCAATACATTTATCGCGAGAGGTACTTCTGGGTGGACCAGTGCAGTTCCATTGGATGTATCCAGTTGAAAGATACTTGGGTCGACTGAAGCGCACTGTTGGGAATAAAGGCAAAGCTGAGGGTTTAATAGCAGAGGCCTATATACACGATGAATGGTTAACATTTTGCTCTTTATATCTTCGTGGTGTTGAGACACGATTTAATCGTCAAGAGTGAAATGCTGATCTTGCTGCTTCGCCTCCTCATAAGCTATCAGTGTTTTCCCAGAATGTACGACCCTTGGGTGCACAAACATGTTACGATTTAATTGATGGAGAGTTGGGTAAAGTTCGGTGTTATGAGCTAAATAATTGCCGGGAGATTGATGATTATCTCAGGTATGTCGTTCCATGCTTTGAATAATTATAGTTTTCTTAAAATTAACTATAATTGTTGTGCTCAAAATATACTTCTTTTGTAACATGTTATAACAGTGAGCACATGGACAAACTTAGAACGGAAGGCGTAGAAAATATAAAGGCAAGACACGAGGAAGAATTTCCCAGATGGTTTGAAGAACGTGTATGAACTAAAATTATATATATGTTATATTTTGAAATTTTTAACTCTAGATAATTAAATAATAAATATATACTATTTCAATTGTTAGATTTTGGAACAACGTGCTCGTGATCCTGGATCAATTTCTTCTGAATTGTATGCATTGGCCCGTGGTCCCTCAAATAGAGCAATTCGATACACTGCATGCACGTTTCAAGGTTATAGATTCCATATTTTGGATCGTGAACGTTATATAAAGACTCAAAACTGTGATGTGTTGGTCGAGGGGAGTCATGGAACAGATGATATTGACTATTATGGTGTCATACGTGATATTATCGGATTGAAATATCTGGGTGGGTCTATAACATATGTCTTTAAATGTGATTGGTGGGATCTAGGCGGTGGTCGGGTTTCAATACATAGAGATAATCACTTTACGAGTGTCAATACTGCATCTAAATGGTACGAAGATGATTCATTCATATTGGCTTGTCAAGCTACCCATATCTATTACTTGATTGATCTAATGAAAAGTGCTGATGAAGATAGTGGAGAGATAACTCGGCGAGTCGTACAAAAATTTTTTCCTCAAAATATATATGAAGCAGTAACGAGTGCAGATTATGAGAATAGTGGAGATGAAGATGACACTCTGATTGTAGAGGCATACCAGGAAGATGGAGAGGGTATTAACTTGTTTGTTGACCTCGGTGCACTCGAGTTACTCCCCTTGTGTAGAGATGATGTCCCACCCGTCCATCTTGACCCGTCTGTATTAAATGATCATTCAATTCAAGTAAGTGAGGAGGAAGGAGAAGAAGGAGAGTCAGAAGATGAAGACGAATCAGAATCCGGGCAGGAGGTGGATAAGGACAATGAAGAAGAGGTGCATGATAACGATGAAGATGTTATTGATGGAGATTCTAAAACAAGCATGAAAAATTCATCTGAAGATAAAGAATAAAAGTACTAAATATTTTATTCATATAAGTAACTATAAAATATCTTGAATTTTCATAATTTCTTCTAATTAATTTTCTTTGATATAATTAATTATTTTCAAGAATGCCGCCAAAACGACAACGAAGAAATGTGCCTCTGCCAAGTCCAAGTCCTGAATCCATTGAGGACTCCCCACTAGAGGAATCCGTTCCTGAAGATCAAGCTAACACAGAAGAGAACAACAGTCAGTCGACAGCTACCAGTAAGGAAATATTGTTGTTGATAATTATATATATAGTTAATACTTTTGTCTCATTAATTATATAATTATAATTATACTATCTATTATCATGTAGTTGATGCATCTGCACGTCGCAGTTGTGGCTATACACGTGGAATCTCTTTTGAAAAAAATAGAAGACACGAAAAATTGAAGATCACAATTCCTGATAATTCCACTGGAGGAGTGGATGATAGTGCAGCAGCGCTTTTCTCCTATATTGGCACAGTAGTTCGAGCTTATGCTCCATTTTATGTGCGCTCATGGCGAGATGTTCTGAATGAGATTAAGGAACACATTCGAAGTCGTGTGCTGGTGAGTTTATTTTTCAGTACATTTTTTTCACCTAAATTAGTATATTATATTTTTGACCTAATTCTCTTGTTAAGATGAAATCGACCTCGACTTTGGCTGTAGTGAGGATTTGAGAACCGTGAATGAGTTGATAGCTACACTATTCCGTCGTCACAAAGGACGATGTCATGACCACTTCAAGAAATTTGAGACGTTCAAAGAGGCTGCGTAGTCTCATTTTCAGCAGATAAAGTTAGATGATTGGAGAAAGTGTTGTGATCTTTTCGCATCTCCAGATTATCAGGTATTTTACATTTATATCTTTTAATTATTTACATTCATATTCGTTCTATATATTATATGTATACATATTACAATTAACATTCTTAATATATTTTGTAGCACTTGAATTCTACAAATTCACAGAATATTTCTGCTCTAACTGTCCACCATCGTGCTGGTTCAAGGTCATTTTACCGTCTTACTGAAAAAATGGTAATTAAAAAATTATAGAATTCATTTATTTTCCTGATATTCATTTATTTAAGTAATAACATTATCTTTTTAAAATTGCTAATGTCGCTTTGTTAGAAACGTGATGATCCTAAAAACTTTTCCCTCATTCATGTCTATACTGCTGCTCACACTAATAAGCATAGTGAGTGGATGGATCCTGTCACTGCAGATAATTATGTAAGCAGTGTTAATTTTGTTAAATAAATTATTTATATAACATTTGAATAATTTATTTTTTATTTCTATTTCTTTTAATACGTTACTAATTATTTACGATCATTACCTTTTAAATTGTAGAAAAAAATGATGGAGATGCAGTTGGCTTCTGAGGAATCCTCTCCTAGTGACATAGACATATTCACGCAAGTGCTCGGGCCGCAGTCTAGTATGGCAAGAGGTTTGGGACGATCTATCAAGCATAGATGTTCATCCTCCTCAACCTCATCAGCTTCACAAATTAATAATCTTATGGCTGATTTAGAAGCTGCACGGCATGTGAATGAGTATATGAGGTCGAGACATCAAGCATTAGAGTCTATCTTAGAACGACAGTCTCATTTAGAGACACGTTTCTAGGACCAACAGAGAGACCAAGAGGAAAGAATACGCAGTGAAGTGCAAGAGCAAGTGCAATGGGAGATGATAGTGCAAATTGAGCGTGTTATGTAGTTGCAACAGAATCACGGTGGGCCAGGAAAAAAGAAGAAATAAATTTTATCAATATTTGTGGCTAGTTTTAATATCTAATTTTGTGCTTTTATAAGACATTGTTACTTGTTAATTGATGGTATGTAATATGATACAATTTGTATTATGTTTTTAAATTTTATGAAATTAGTATTTCTGATCTGTACGTTCGAATGCAAATTAAAATCTTTCGAACATTGGTTCACATTCGAACCAACGTTCAAACGTAAATATATAAATTGGATTGTTCGAACGTAAAACTCTACGTTCGAACGTCCTCACGCTAAAACGAACAAACCGTTCGAACGATAAAGCGATTAACATTCGAACAAAGAACTTGCATTCGAACGCTCCTTCATTTACATTCGAAATAATGTCCGAACTTTAAACACGTTATGTTTGAACATTTACGTTTACGTTCGAATGAAAAATCAAACGTTTATTGTAATTAACGTTCGGACGCATTAACATTCGAACGTAAATATGATTCGTTCGAATGATAATCAACGAACGTCAAATTCTCTCATTCGAACACCAATCGGTCGGGTTAACGCCCAAACATTTAATTTTACGTCCGAACGTGACTTTCTGTGACAGTTCCCAACCGTCACAAAAAAAGGAACGTTCGAACGTTGTACCAAACTGAACACTTCCAACCGTCACTAAAAATATTTTTTGTAACGGCTGAACAGTAAACCGTCACCAAATGTTTTCTGTGACGCACTTTAGGTGACGGTTTCAAACCGTTACCAAATATCCTTTGTGACAATTTTCCATTTTTTTGTGACAGTTTCCACTATCACAAAAGACACATTTGTAGTGGTTTAAAACATTTGGCAATGTCCTACTAATTTCATTTAATATTTAAACACTAACAGTAGATCTAATCTTTCAATTATACTTAATAGCATAATTTATACTTACTACAAATTTATTAAGCAAGTCAAATAAAACTCAATTAAAAAAATAGATTTAATTGTATTCAAAATAATTAAAACTTGAATTCTCATATGATATCGTAGTAATTTGGTTTATTAAAAAACATAATCCAACTAGCACAGCCCATAAAAATTTCAGTTAAACCCAATAATAAAATGAGAAAAGATATTTAAAATTATGAATTGTGTAACTGCCGTGTAATCATTTTAAAAAAAGTGAGTAAAACATGGGATCTACATAAAAAAAATTAAAATTTTAATAGTAGACTCCACTCTTTTTTAAAGAAATTACACAACGTTTATATATTTCACGATTATATGTAAAATTACTCTAATAAAATTATCATGAGTAAAGCTCACATTCTCAAAGCCCATTTACAAACTCTCTAGAAATTAACAAGTTACTTAACCAGTAATGACCAAGGGTTGAATTGTAAATACACTAAATTAAAAGGCTTCTAGAGATTTCAATTTTCTACAGAAAGCTGTCTTGAAATGTTTAAAGGGTAGTTTTGTAAATTTATTGAAAAACAAGCATGCAAGGCTTTAATGAAAAGCAAAAGAAATCTAGAAATCTGTTAACATACGAAGAAAGCCGAAATGAAAAGTTTCAGTGAAGAAGAAAGGCATCACGCGATAGGGAGAAATCCTATTTTTCATTCACAAACCAAGCACGTTGCCATAGATTTCCATTTGGTTTGTGAGCAAGTTGCCCATCGTCATCTCAGATCAGTTCAGTTCATTTCTGGCAAGGACCAACCAATAGATCACATCCTCACTAAGCCACTTGTTGCCTCTAAGTTTGCCTTTCTTCTACACAGGCTTAGTACTGTCCTTGCAACCCCATTGAGCTTGAGGGGGCGTAATGATGATGACATCAATATCACCGAAGACCAAGCCAAGATATCCTCCTCCACAAATCATGACAGAGCATCCGAGGATGAAGCCATATCTACACAACATGATATTCAGCCCAATATCAAGCCTCCATGATCCATGGAGTTGACCCACTAATGGCTAATCCTTTCCTATTTTATTTGTGCAATTATGTTGATCATTTTGTATATAATACTGTGACTGTAAATGTAAACTGCGTGAGCTATAATATCAAGATATTCAATATTTCTTTAGGGTTTAACAATAGTGAATTGTTTTTCTAGAAATATTAGATTTGTTGATTTCATATAATAAAAATGTTGCTAAAATGATAGCTAAAGCTCAAAAAAAAAAAAAAAAAAAAAAATCACTGTAAGAAATTTGACTTTTAGAGACGAAATTTGTTAGGGACGAATTAAATTTCATCCCTAAAAGTCATTTTTGGAGACAAAATTTACATTTCATCTCCAAAAATGCTTGAGCTACTAAATTTATTCGAACAGAGAAATATCTATTCGAATAAGATATTTTGTGACGAACAAAATCATCTAAAAAAAAACCATTTGAACGGAACAAAATTGATTCAAATATAGAATTAATGTTTGTTCGAACAGTATATAATCTGCTCGAATAATAATATTGGCGAGAAATTAATTTATTTTTTCCGGAGAAAGTTAATAACCTTTCAAACTTAAATTTCTTTGTTCAAACATACATTTTTTCAATTAATTTATTTATCAGTATGGATTTGTGCATATATATTTTTTTTCATTAAAGTAATAAATATTTTTTCCATTAATTTGTTATAATTTTCAGAATATAAAAATGTGTATATATTATATATTATGATTTGTGGTGAGTTAAAGTATTTATAAATTCATAAATTAATTTTATGTAATTAATTTCAAAACTTTATAGTGATTTCTTTTATGTTAAATTGATATAAATATAACTTTAAAGATAGTATCATTTTTTATATCATCAGGAACAACAAGTAAAATGAAAAAATAAACAAAGTAGCAAATACAAAAAATAAAAACCATACATTAATTACATCTCAAATATATAATGCTCAATATAACATAAAAAAGTAAAATAATAACTAAAATGATCATATGGTCCTTAGTAGATCAACATTATCTTGTAATATTTTAATACATCGTTCCAGATTCCTAAGCTTCTCCATGATAGGCTTAACGAATTCCACAAACAGAGCTTGTACCTGACCCAAAGTAGCCCCAGGAGGCTTTCTCTCAACAGCAGCAATACTACTAGAAGCTGGATCTGTGGGAGGATCACTAGGCTGTTCTGGTGCAGTCTTCCGTAAGTGCCCATTGCTCTTGCTGAATGTGATCTTGTTAAGGAGCCCCATCTGTGGCGACCTCCGCACAGTCACAGACACTGTAACCCCCAATTGGAGTAGGAGGCTAAATATCAGCAGTGCAAATGGTAAACTACCTCCACTGGAAAAGCGTGACTCCAATCAAATGTGAAGAAAGAAATACAATGCCAGATCAATGGGGCCCCCCGTGCTATCCGCAGCAAAAATCTGGCTCTATCAATCTCGAAATCAATCTTTTGTTTCTTCGGATTGATGTTATAGCCAACAATCAAATTGAGCATTCTGAAAAATGCTATACAATTGGCCTGTCGGTTCACCTTCCTCCCATCATATGGAGGAGCCGATGTGTCTCGCACTAGCTGACGCACCTGATCTTCTATAAAACCATCATCAAGTAGATCCTCATCCTCACTACCATTTGAACTAGTATCCGACTCTACATCCGGGGCTAGCTTGGAGGATGCGACCGGTGTAGCCGCTGCAGGATATGAGTCGGCCACGTGCGGGATGTTAAGGAACTCATCAATAATGCGGGGAGAGAAATTAATACTCACTCCCAGGACCGATAAGGTGTAGGACAGGGCATCATTGTTAAGTTCTCCTATGGCATGGTAGAACTCACCGACCATGTCTGGATATGCAGTTCCCCGCTGCTGATAGATCGATATCCATCTCCGCTCGGTGTAGATGGACTGTACGCTCCATCCGTCCCATGAAAGATCCGAGAAATCAGAGAAAATGATCTCATGCTCGACAAGTATAGGCCTTGTCTCCTGAGCATGAGTTGCTCCACTACTTTGGTTTGGCTGATCTCTAGCACGTTTTCTTCTGCTGGATGCCATTGATATATTGTTTAACCATAAGGAAAGTAAGAATATAATTAGCCATTATATTTAAATTATATTATTGAAGAATTATACTATATTAAACTGAGAACGGAACATATTCTGTTCGAACTAGTAAAATCTATTCGAATAGACTGTTCTATTCATTTGAATCGGTAATCTTTGTTCATTCGAACAAATTTCTTTTGTTCGAACAGAAATAATGCTGTTTGGCAACTGAGCGTTCGAACGCACAAGAGTTAGTTCGAACGGGAACAAGCCAAACAACCATGGCTGAGTAGACTCAGCCCCGAACTTAGAGACCCAATCTAGATGTTATCGTTTGTTTTAATCGGTGAAGTGATTACTGAGTGAAGCTCAATCATTTGTACCGATTATTTTGATGTTATTTTTACGGAATACACCAAAATGGGGGATTTCGGATTCATACCCCCCCTCCACCCCCAAAACACAATCCATTCGAATATAAAACCAAATAATAGATGTAAAGACTTGACCCATACCTCTTAGAAGTTCAAATGTGGGGTTGCTACGGCGGTTGAGTGGCGGTTGAGTGGCGGAGATAAGGGGCAAAATCGGAGGTCTTGACGGTTGCTGGTTCAAACTGGAGTGATTTGTTTCATTATATTCGAACTAGGTCTATAATGACCGTGGAGTCTCGTTCGAAATGGATAAATATTCGTTCAAACGGTTATTATACTAATATATTTATAATTATATTAGTAATAGTAATATATAATAATACTAATATTACAAAGTACAAAAGTATAAAAATAAAACTAATAATAGTATTATAATACTTTTAATTAATATATTTAGTACATTATTTGTAAATATATTTATTCTATTATACTAAGTACATATTAAGTACTTAGTATAATTACAATGGCTTAATTATATAGCTACTATATATAAGTTATGATAATTATGCTCGTATATTTTATATAATATTATAACACTAACTATAGTTACTACTTATATAACTACTATAGCTATTATAAGTTTCTAGTAACTATACAAGTTAATATAATTAATATATATATATATAGTAGTTATTAGTTATATAGCTACTACAATGTAAGTATTATATATAGTTACTATATAGCTATAGTTATTATAAGTTACGATAACTATACAAGTTAATATAATTAATATATATATAGTAGTTATTAGTTATATAGCTAATATAGTGTAAGTATTATATAGTTACTATATAGCTATTATAAAACTATACAAGTTAATATAATTAATATATATATAGTAGTTATTAGTTATATAGCGACTATAGTGTAAGTATTATATATAGTTCTTATATAGCTATAGCTATTATAACTCATGATAACTATACAAGTTAATATAATTAATATATATATATATATAGTACTTATTAGTTATATAGCTACTATAGTGTAGGTATTATATGGTTACTACATAGGTATAGCTATTATAGTGTAACTATTATATAGTTATTATAGTTACTAGTTACTATTATAAGTTATCATTACTATATTTATTATATTTTATATTACGAGGTAGTAAGTTATATAATATATAGTACAAAATTAGAAATATAGTTACTATATATATATATATTAATAAGTTATGATAATTATACTTATATAAGTTTAGTAATAATATAAACTAAGTACTATATATTAATAAGTGCTATATATAATATAAGTATTATATTAACTATTAGATGAAAAGTATATTATATATTATCAAGTATAATATAAAATAGTTGCTATAGTATATACATATATATATAAATATATATATATATTATATACTATATAATATTAATATATTTTATACATTAGATTATTAAAATTATAGAAAATTACTTATAAGTATAATAATACTATTATTAGTTCGAACTCAATAACATCCTGTTCCAACGGATTTAAGGGCAAGATTTTATTTAAAAGACTAATAAGATATAAAAAAAATTATAGTTAAAATATAAATTAATATTGTATAATTAAAATTGTTAATATTAAAATGGAAACTTAAAATATAATATAACATAACAATTGTTAGAGCAATGCTAGGGAGCCCGATTTGGGCTCCCCTTTTTTTTTTTTTCCATTCGAACGAATTTCATAACATAGGCATTTTTGGAGACGAAATGTAAATTTTATTTCAAAAAATGACTTTTAGAGACGAAATTAAATTCGTCTCTAAGAAATTTCATCCCTCAAAGTCAAATTTCTTGTTGTGTTGTGATAAGTCAACGAGGGAGCAAATGTCTATAGTTTTAAGATCTGTCGACAAAAATGGCTTTGTGCCAGCTAGAATGGTTTTTTGGCCTTGTGCATGTACTACTTGATACTGCAGCTTTAGCCCTAAAATAACGAGATATATGATGTATTATTTGTTAGAGTTTCTGAATGTATGATTTTTATAATTGTGTGGGGATTGATTGAACGAATTGGTCGTCCGAGGTATTAATTTGTTAGGTCTTGATCCACCGATGGATTTCTATTCCTTGGAAAGTGGAAATTAAAATTGCGTTCCAAAGTTCGTTGAAAAGCAGTTTTCGTACAATCCCAACAACTTGATGATGGGATCACTGATCAGCTACCCTCGAATGTCTATGCAAAAATAGTCTTTTTTTTTTTTTTTTAATGCTTTCTTCTTTTTCTTTCTTACTTTCTCTTTTTTTTTTCAGCTGTACCATCGACGTTTATCTTGTTTGGGAAGTAAACCCTCTTCGTTAAGGTTCCTCGGCATATAAATAGACGTGCTTGACACTATTCTCCGACTACTTTCAGCACTACTCTCTGGCTATAATCTAAGATCTGGTGGTAATTGTGTCAATATTGTGCGTGTGTTTTGGGAAGGAATGGAAAAGATGGCGAGAGAACACATAGAAGAGATACGCAGAAAAAAGTTTTCAATCGGAGGAGAACTGAACCCATTGACGGAGGATCTTCATCAGGCCGTCAAAAACCTGTCTGCTGAACTTTACGCCAAGGATGTCCACTTTCTCATGGAACTCATTCAGGTATCTTGATCTCTCATATGCATGCAAGCCGTTTGCTTTAATTGTGTGTGTGTGTTTGATCTTCGTACATGCACGCATGTATCGGTTCTTGATGATCTCGTGCATGCATGTATCTGTTCTTGTTGATGTATATGTATGTATTGCTGTCCACTATATGCATGCATGCAGCATCGTCCATAAACTCTAGTTTTTATTTTTTTTAAAAGCTGGTGTGATCATGATCATCAAACGGATCAGCATGAGAATTATTTTTTTAAAAAACATTGTGTGTGTGTGTGTGTGTCAGAATGCGGAAGATAACGAATACATGGAGGGGGTGGATCCATCGCTTGAGCTCCTGATAACCTCGGAGGACATTACGGGCACGGGAGCTCCATCAACATTGCTTATTTTCAACAACGAGAAAGGTTTCTCTTCTAAAAACATAGACTCCATTTGCAGTGTTGGTCGGTCCACCAAGAAAGGCAACAGGAAACGCGGTTATATTGGAGAGAAAGGTACGTATAATTACGTCTACTTTAGTTTTCACACTTCAATATTTAATACTCCACTTTATACGATCGATCGATATTATTGCATCCATGCAGTACTACTACTAGATCTCACGTACTACGTTTCTGAAAAATGTATGCATGCTAGCTAGAACGAGCATGCTGCATAAAGATCATCGATGATCATGGAGTTACAATCTTGAGAACGAAAGGAAATTAGAAATAAATTTAAAGTAATGCTACATGTATTTATAATTTTACTTACAAAATTTATTTTATTAGTTTTATTTTAAATTTCAAATTTTATGATTTTTAACGTATTAATAACTGACATGTGGAGAAGTAAGTTTTTTATAAATTTTTCTTCAATATATTTAGCATTTTTCATAAATGTAATGGAAATTATATTTGCATGTATATATATATATATATATATATATAATCCTTCTAACTGAACAGTTTCCACCAATATATGTATTTATTTCTGTATATATATATATATGTATATACTGTACACATGATGATCTAATTAACCATGCATGCTACGTGACTATTTATTTCTGTGACTATTTATCATGCGTACGTTTGAGAATCATGTGATGTTACTTTGATGAGGTTTTGTTTTGTTTCTTTTATTTTAGTAAATAAAAATATTATAGCTGATAAGTTATCACAATCTTGGCCTGCCTTTGAGAAGTGTTCAGTGTAACTTTTAGAAATTACAAGCTTAGTCCTTAACGTTTGGATTGAGAACTCATCTTATCTCATTTTATTATTACAATTTTTTTTTTAAATTTCTACAGAAAATATAATAAACAATTCAATTTTTTAAAATATCAAAACAATAATAATATTTAAAAATAATAATCTAACAATATTTTATTCAACTTATTTAAAATCATCTCAACTCATCTCTAAATCCAAATTAGGCTAATAGCTCTCTCTCTCTCAATGCTCAAGAAATTACTTGATGATCTGTGCCATCATATATGAATTAATTATATGAGCTGTATTCTTTTCTTTTCTTTTTTGGCTGATCTGTGAGAATGGGAAGGATATGTATGTTCTTATCTCTAATTAAATTACCATATGGTTAAAAATGCAGGAATTGGGTTCAAAAGTGTATTTCTCATTACTGCTCAGCCCTACATATTCAGCAATGGGTATCAGATACGATTCAACGAAGAGCCTTGCCCACATTGCAACCTTGGGTACATAGTTCCAGAATGGGTGGAGGAGAACCAAAGACTTTCTTATATACAACAACTATATGGTTCCAAAAAATCTCTTCCTACAACAACAATTGTCTTACCTTTGAAGCCTGATAAGGTCAAACCTGTGAAGCAGCAGCTCTCAAGCATTCATCCTGAAGTTCTTTTATTCCTAACAAAGTTGAAGCGGCTCTCAGTCAGGGAACATAATAAGAATCCTAAGCTCAATACCGTTAGGGCAATTGCTATTACAAGCGAGACTAACTTTGTGATGAGGAAGAAGATTGATGCTGAGTCCTCCACACTCCATCTCTCTGCTAAGAGAAAGAATAATGGGTCTGATATTGCAGAATGTAGCTACTATATGTGGAAGCAAAAGTTCCCTGTAAGACATGAAAACAGAGTGGATAGAAGAATGGAAGTAGAAGAGTTAGTGATCACGCTAGCTTTTCCCTTTGGAGAGCGTCTCAACAGAGGGACTAGTTCACTTGGGATCTATGCATTTCTTCCCACAGAGATGGTTACTAACTTTCCCTTTATAATTCAGGCAGATTTTCTTCTTGCATCATCGAGGGAAACAATTCTCTTGGACAGTAAGTGGAACCAAGGGATTCTTGACTGTGTTTCCTCCGCTTTTATTGATGCTTTTGTCTCCCTAGTTCAAACTTCTGATCAGAATGTTCCACCATCAAGTTTGGCTCCCATGTTCAGGTTCATTCCTGTCAACAGCTCTTCCTATCAAGAGTTGAACAAAGTGAGGAATTCAATCAAGGAAAAGCTTGTTAAAGAAAATATTGTCCCGAGTAAGTCATACACGCAGCAGAAGTGCTTTCATAAACCATGCGAAGTCGGTAGGCTTATGCCTGATTTTTGGAACATTTTGGAAAAGGCAGGGGAGCAAGGGGTGAGCTTGTTTAATCTCTCATCCCATGGAAAGTATATACTGTGTTCTTCACTTGATAAAGGGGAGTATGATTGCATATTGAGTTTCTTAGGAGTAGAACCAGTCAACAATGAATGGTATGCCAAGTGCATCCAGAGTTCTAACCTTGTTGCAGGTGTCACCGAGGACGTGTATTTGGAGATTTTACTATTTGTTGCCGAGAATTGGAAGTCAAAATTTGACAGCACCAAGATGAGGAACATACCACTCATAAAATATTTGGGTGATGATAAGGATGTATCTTTGTGCAGCATAGAAGAATGCAGAAACTCTTTCAAGGTGGTGTCCTCATCCAAGTATTCTCGTCATTCTTCATGGCTAATTAATTGGAACTGGGAATTCCATTGTGTTGCGAGTCTTTTTTTTATGCCACAAAGCACACAAGAAGCTATCCGACTCTTTCCTAAGACGATGACTTTACAACAATGGCTTCGAGAACATGTCAAGGTTAGTGCTGTGGATGTATATGACTATGCAATTCACCTTAATGGCTGTATCAATAATGACTGTAAGCTCGCCATTGCCTTTGTTCACTTCTTATATCACTCTTTCTCAAAGAAACTTCTGTCAAAAGCTCAAATAGATGATTTATGTGGTATTATGCCCCTCGTAAATAAATATGGGAAACTAATCAGACAGAGGAAAGGGGTTCTGGTCCCTGCCAACCGAAGCAAATGGGCGGGATTGAGTGGTTCAAATCCGTGGATAGGTCAAAGCTATGTGGAGTTAGGAGGAGAATACTTGCGCCCGGGTTCTTTTGCAGGTGAATCTTGTTCTGGAGAACAGCTCTTGGAGTTCCTTAAAACTCATGTTGCTGCTTCTGATATCCCTCATATAGCTCCTCCCAATGTCGCAATTCCTGCTGTTTCTGCACCTCTCACCAAACAAAATGCGTTCTTGCTTATGGATTGGATTCAAAACTTGAAATGTAGGGGAACTCCAATTCCAGATAAATTCTTGGCGAGCATAAAGGAAGGTAGCTGGCTGAAGATTACTACCAATGGCTGCTCGGGTTACAGGCCACCATCTCGGTCATTCATGCTTACTTCTTCACTAGGAAACATTTTGCAGAACGGATCAGTGCTTGCTGATATTCCATTAATTGATCAAAGTTTCTATGGTGATCAAATAAATAAATATAAGGAGGAGCTAAAGACAATGGGAGTCATGCTCGAGTATGGAGAAGCATGTGAATTTATTGGGAAGCATCTAATGTCTCTTCTTGACTCCTCCACTTTAACGAAAAGCCAGGTGTTCTCTGTTTTGAATTTCATCAGGTTTTTGAGGGCCAATTATCTTGCACCGGAAAAATTCATCAGTACTCTCAATAGAAGAAGATGGTTGAGGACATGCAGAGGTGACATGTCTCCAGTTGGATCTGTTTTGTTTGATCATGAATGGAAAGTTGCATCTCAAATCAGTAACCTACCCTTCATCGATACAGGTTACTTTGGGGATGAAATCTTTTCTTTTAAAGAGGAACTCAGGTCCCTTGGTGTGTTAACTGGCTTCAGTGGAAGTTACAAGCTTGTTGTAGACAACTTAAAATCACCTTCATCCTTGTCTTCTCTGACAGCAGAGGTTGTTATATTCATACTGGAATGTATGCGTCTTTCAGGGAAATCCAACAAACTCAAACTCATCAGGACATTGAGTGGTGTGAAATGCTTCAAGACAAATATTGGTTACATGTCTCCAGGAGAATGTTTCTTGTTTGACTCTCAGTGGGCTTGCATTCTACATGTTTTCAATGGTTTCCCACTCATTGATCATGATTTCTATGGAGGCAACATCTTCTCGTACAGAAACGAGTTGCAGCAACTTGGAGTAAAGGTGGATTTTGAGGTGGCAGCCGAAGTATTTGCCCAGAGTTTCAAGCAGCAAGCGACTTCCATGACAAAAGAAACTGTTTTGTCCATTTTGTCATTTAAGTTACCTCCAGATCTTAGGAAATACGTCCGTGAGGTGAAGTGGCTGCGCACTAGGCTTGGTGATCTCAGATCTCCAAGCAATTGCATTCTGTATGGTCCAGATTGGCAATCAATTGCCCCAATTACATTGCTCCCTTTCATAGACGATAGTGACAATTATTATGGCAAGGACATTCACGAATACAAGAAAGAGCTGAAAAGTATAGGGGTTGTCACTGAATTCAAAGATGGTGTAAAGTTTATTGCTGATGGTCTTTTTCTCCCCCAGGACCCTTCCATCATAACTCCTGCAAATGTGGTTGCCCTGCTGGAATGCATCCGCATTTTATTGCATGATCATGGAGGGAGTTACAAATTTCCAGACACTTTCTGCAAAAGAATCTCTAAAAAATGGTTGAAGACGAATGATGGTTATAGGCCTCCAGATCAGTGCTGCTTGTTAGATTCTATGTGGGGCTCTCATTTGAAGCATAGCGATGGAACTTTTCTTGATGAAGGTTTTTATGGTTCTAACATTAGATCATACAGAAAAGAGCTTAAAGCTATTCATGTTGTCGTGGGTGTAAAGAGAGGATGCCCCTTGATTGCCAGGCACCTTGATTTCCATCATGAATTTTCCACTATAGTTCGAATTTATAACTACTTGAGTGAATTTAATTGGGAGCCGGACACTGAAGCAGCCAAAGGGATTTGGATCCCAGATGGAATTGAGAATGGAAAGTGGGTCAGCCCCGGAGAGTGTGTTTTGCATGACAAGGATGATCTCTTTAGTTTCCAGTTGCATGTTTTGGAAAAATACTATGATCAGAAGCTACTCTTTTTTTTCTCAAGAGCTTTCAATGTTAAAAACAATCCCTCTGTTGATGATTACTGCCAGCTTTGGAAGGTTTGGGAAAGTTCAAGACCCCAACTGCCACATGAAGACTGTTTCAAGTTCTGGGTCTATGTTTCTAAGCACTGGAGTGGAAAGACTGAGAGAACTCTCACTGATAGGTTGGAGAAATTACCGGTTTCTTCAGATTCAGATGGAATTTTGCTGTCCAACAAGCATGATGTTTTCATTGCCGATGATCTTCAGCTAAAGGATCTTGTTAAACAAGTTTGTCCTCGACCCATATTTGTCTGGTACCCTGAGCGAAGCTGGCCTTCATTGCCTCGGACAAAGTTGCTTGAAATGTACAGGATAATCGGAGTCCGAACTATATCTGAATCGGTAAAGAAGGTAGAAGCATCAATGGTGGATGTTGCTCAACTCAATCAGGTGAATCCAAAGGATATGATTAAGAAAGGGTTGGTAAGGCTCATCCTCGGTTTTCTAGCAGATCCTGTGTTGAAGATGGAAGCAGAGAGGCGACATGAAGCTGTCAAAGGGCTGCTGAATATGACTTTCTTTGAGACAGTTGAACCTATCACTGTAAACTATACCTTATCACTTTCTTCAGGGGAAAACGTGGAATTGAAACTGAACCGGAAGATACTTTGGGATAGAGAGGCCTCAATGGTGTTTGCACAAAAGTTGGACAGATCCAGTGGATATAAGAATATGATTGAGTATGCTACAGATTTCTCTGAAGCAATATCCGAGGGTTTGTTATGGGAAAATAGTGATCATATTGGTGCACTCTTTGAGCTGATAAAGTGGTGTTTCGTTCTTGAATATGATGAGGAAGCAGTAGGGTTTGTAATGAAGTCCAAGAACATGCAGATTTTCATGGAGGACGACGAGTTCCTTGCATCTATCTTCCCATGATTCACACTACTTATTCATGTGTATATATATATATATATATATATATATATATATATATATATATATATATTGCAGCTTTATGTATGGGAGGTTTTGTTTGGCTTGCGCTGATAAGATATTTCTATATTATTAATTTTGTTTTGAGTTTAATTAAATTTGAATTGAGAAATGTTTTAGCAGTAAAAGTAAACCTACAAATTTATGTTAGATTGTAAAATTATTTTATATATGAATTTTTAATTTCATTGCCCAAGCTTAGACTTTATTAATACAACGTGCTAGACCATGTACATCATAAAATTAGACATCATCAATACTTGATGCCTTTCTATTTATAGCTCACGATGTAGACATCATCAATACTTAATGTCTTTTCATAAAATTAGACATTATTAATACTTAATGCCTTTTCATAAAATTATTCACTACTATTTTATTACTATTGTAACGGCTCAATCCCAGAGGTATAGGGAGTTAGCTCATGTTACCTAAAATCATCTCCCATAACACATTTATATATACTCTAAAAGCTCCATAAAATATAAATTTATTTGTTCAACACAAATATATATGTTCCCCCTCAGGGACACCGAAGAAATACCTCAACGTAACAAATTAAAATCTCTACAAAGACTGGGAAACATCCATTTCTCAAAATATCCAAAATAACAGAAAATAATAAATCTACTAAATAGGAATCTCCAACAATTTCTTGTACCCTTTGGCACTTATTACTATACTATCATCAAATCTTGCTAATACTTCCTACTTTTGATTTCCTAGTTGAACCATCATAATTATCTAAAAAATATTGAAGAGATAAGGGATGAGTTATCAATAACTCAGTATGTAAAGAACATATGCTAGTATGTAAATATGAGCATTTACCAAGTTTAGAATGTAGAATAAAACATTTTTAGTTTCAGAATGTAGAACCATAAGATGTTATAAAAACATTTATTTGGCATTGCATAAATGAGTATCATCATCATCATATCAAAGCATCATATTATAATAGAGACCATATTTATCCCCCGTGGTAGGGTTCTGCATCTGCGGATAGTCTAGCAAAACCTAAATCACTCTATCACCAAAATGGTGTGCACTCATACAGAGACCACTACTATCACCCGTGACAGGGTTGTATTCCACTATTATTACCTGTAGCAGGGCCGTTTACAGCTATTATTACCCATGGCAGAGCCGTATACCACAATTATTACGCGTGGAAGGGCTATATACCATTATTATTACTCGTGGCAGGGTCGTATATCCCTATTATTACTCGTGATAGGATCGTATACCACTATTATTATCCATGGTGGGGCCTTAAGGAAACTGATCAGAAACAAAACGTCAGAACCAGAACAAAATCAGATGTAGAATTAGCAAGTCATGCCAAATGTTTTCAAATGCCACATGATATCAAAACAAAGTATTAAAAAAATTCATATCATCTTAGCAATATCAAAAATAGATTTAAACCATCTTCACTTAATCGATGAAAAAAAATTTCAAATCTCAAATTTGCACTTTTCGCACATTTTAGAAATAGAATGCCAAACATAGTTCATGTCTACACTAGTCACGATAGAAAATACTTTCTCATTATACAAAGTTAGTTTTATGAGTAATTCAGAACACATGACATGGGTTGTTTTCACATTTCTTTTCGAAACTTATTGAGCACATTTTTCATAAAACCAACCTCAATCCATTCATTTTATGCAAAGTCTAACATATGAACCCTGCTTACTTAGACTTTTTAACTTTTCTGAATATTTCCACAATCGTGCTGAACAAGTATCAATCATCACTTGTAAAAAAGACACTTAACTTATTTAAATCTTCTAATTAGACATGCATTTTGATATTTAAACCCGAAATACTAAAATAACTTATTTTTCCTAAAAATTTAAAATTCTCGCAACCACAAAATGTCATCACTTCCCAATTTTATCAATATCCACTTAACTTCTCCGGCTAATGCATTGAAGTCTAAATTATTTCTATAAGATAAAGTGTATGGCTAATATCTTTACTTAATTAAACTCAGCCCATGTAAAATACATCTCCACTTAATATTCACTTAACAAAATTCCAACTCGATCACCAATCTATTTAAAATCAAGCCTAGACCCACACAAGATATTATAGGTGTTTTGTAACTAATACAATCAGACTCAACATTCGACCAAGACCCATTTGAAATAAAATAAAACAATTTGCCATGACTTCCAACTAAAGTGCAGATACGTAATTAATATTAAAAAGGCTTAGAATCTTTCATTCGGAGCTAACGTGATCTTAAGGGCTTTTATGTAATTATATATAATAAGTGGGTAAAACTCAAAGGCTAGAACTTGAAGAAAAACAAGCTTAAGAGGAAGTGCATCTAGTGAGGGAGGGACCGAGCGAGATAACTCACCGAGAGAAAAACCAAAAGCCGTGCGACGGAGCTGGTGCGATGACAGACCTAGTGGCTAGACGGAATCGAGTTCAAGGAGGCAAGAGAGAGAGAGAGAACACGACGTGAGGGGAAGAGAGATTACTGAGAGAGTTTGTAACTCCCTCTTCCCGTAGGCTATGAGTGTCATGTGTTTTCCATAAAATAAACCCGACAAGAGATCTCATATTTAATAAATGATCTTTAAGATTTATTTTGTAGAAAAAGGTCTAATAAAATGTACTCCAAAAATATTAAATGAATAAACTAAATAAATTTATGTCATAAAAGCATATTTTCTTCTACAAAGTCTGAGACTAAATCAATTACTCCTTCTAATCTTGGTCTACCTGCTCGTATTCATCATTCTCACATGGGTGGTTAAAAACATTAAAACAAACTAAAATGAGTCGAAGACTCAGCAAGAAATCCATCACAACGTAAACATAATAAACATACGGTTTTCATAAAATGTTTTCATGCTGAGAGCTTAAAATCATGACTGTTCATACTGATGCTTATGCTATGCATGACTTGATTTATCTGAAGTAACTGACTGATTTGACTTAACTGACTGATCTAACTAGCTAACACACTTAACCCTATGTGCGGGGTTGTGCACCCGCTCCACGTCCCACGGCCAGGAGGGGAGTTGCTGATAGTATTCTGGCATACTATGATGGACCACGCTTGAGTTCGTGGGTTACACATCCACCTTAAACTGAACTGCATTGGTACCATGCATCTGAATGACCATTTTATTAACTGATCTTATCTTATCTTGTACTTGAACTTAAGATAGTTTACGTGTCTTATACATATGAGATGCATGACATAATACATACATAGTTATAATTTCTGAATTTGAAGATTGTGTGGAATGAGATGATTGTATACTATGTTGGATGACATGTCTGCATATGGCATGAGTGGTGTATAAATAATAGTTGTCAATGAACTGGCTTGAATAATACTTATATATAAACTGAACTGTGATGGTCCTAATTTATGATCAAATTACTTACCTCGTTGCGCTTCTTCTTGAATCTCACTTTGTAGCTCGTCACCTATATGCAGTGTTAACCATTACTAAATCTGTCTAGGAACAACATGTACTAATATCCTACTTAATTAAATTCATAATCTAGAAGATAGTCGAATAAATCTTTTGTTTAACACCATAATCAATAAATCATGATATTTTAAATTACTTAAATACTAATAACATATTATAATTTAGTAGAATACATGGGCTTTTCTAAATAAGTCATAAAATCCCAACTCTTAAAATAGATTTCTTTTCTTAACATAATTATTCAATCTTATAAGAAATCTCATAAATATCATTTAAATATTCTTAACATATTTCTTAATTTTTCTACTTAAAATATAACATAATAATTTTATTAAAATCCGACTAAATAGACAAAGAAGGATATTAACTAAAATAATAAGCTCAATAATATACTTTAAAATAAATTTCAAATATTTTATACATTTTCTTATAAAAATGAGTCTTTGACTAATATATTTATTTAAGTAAAAGCTCGCCTTTAAAATATTAAGCCCAATAAAATTACTAAAACAATTGTTGAAATAATATAAGATCAAGTCCAATTTAAAATACAAGTTCATTTAAAGATCACTA
The DNA here is from genome assembly GCF_001411555.2 of Juglans regia. Classification (NCBI taxonomy): domain Eukaryota; kingdom Viridiplantae; phylum Streptophyta; class Magnoliopsida; order Fagales; family Juglandaceae; genus Juglans; species Juglans regia. The sequence goes on along the minus strand of NC_049915.1, from coordinate 8,817,787 downwards.
GAATCTGTAAAAGTTACAATCTGGCACATAATAATATTACTACATGAGTCCATCTAAATAAGCCCAGTATACTTAGGGTCCAAGGGCCCATTTGTGAATCAATGGTTCTTGGAGTTTTAAAGCACACAGACAAAACAAAGAAGAAAAGTGGTGTGAGAGAAAACAAAGGGCTCATCGAGAGAGGGGCACGCGACGGGGATGGGCTGGATGGCAGCTCTGGGTGGCTGGGATTGAAAGCGGCGCAATTGGAGGCTTTTCTGTGGTGGTACGATGCCGAGAGAGGGAGAGAGGGTTTAGAGAGGGAGAAAGGATTGATTACTAAAAACGAGAGAGGGAGAATGGCGGACAACTGTGGCTTACCGGGATGGGGTGGGTGCGACGGGGTTGTGTTGGTAGGCTTTTTCTGTGGCTGTGGAGAGGTGGTCCGTCGCTACCTAAGGTGGTTTGCGGTAGGTTGATCATAACACACGGGGCCTCTTTTGGTTGTTGACAATGGAGAGACGCAGCTGGCCATTGGCTTATGGTGGCTGTCCAAGGCGTCGACGTATTCTGGGTAGTGGTGGTTGGCGATGGTGGGCAACTGGTTGCTGGGAGGGAGGCTGCGGTGGTTGTTGGAGAACAAGGCTCATGGTTGGCAGCTTGAAGGGGATTCGTTACGAGGCTTAAAAGTTTCTGTGTTTATTTAAGAGGCTTTGTGGGTTTATATAGAGGGAAAATGAACGTTTGTTGATAGGATTTTAGAGTTCGTTTCCCATTAGGATGATCAACTACGAGGTAAGAATGAAGATGAGATTAGGATTATCCAATCAAAAGACAAGAATGAGGCTTATGGGTGGAGATAGGGAGAAATAATGTTTAAATTCAAAACAAAAGTCTAATGGCTATTGCAAAAAATGGGTCATAATAAAATACAAATAATAAAATGATAATAATCTTATTATAATTAACAATATAAAATCAGATGATGATGATGATGATAATGATGATGATGATAATAATAATAATAAATTTATAGTTATATGAAAAAAATATATAGTATTTATCTTATGGCCTAATCTTAGGATCTGGTTGTTACAGAGTTGAGGGCTATGCACAGGGTGCTCAGCGATGGAGACCCATTGTGTAGCAGTGACCAAACATGGCAGCTTTCGCCGTCGATTGAGATGTGGAGACATGCAATTTTTGTGTGTCATGGTGGGGGAGCAAGTGTTGTGTTCTGATGAGCAAAAACAGAGCATGCCGTGTGGGGTTGGATGCATGCAGGTTGTTGGCGTGAAGGAAAAGGATGTCTGACGGGGTTGGCTTGGCTTCAGGGTGCTAGTGCATGATTAGTGGTGTGAAATGGTGTGATACCCTGCAACTTACTTCTTACGTACGCTTCTTCTTTATGACGTAAGCAAATCCTGAGGGCAGAGATTTTGTGATTTGTCTGCCCCTTCTATCTAGCAACTGCGAGACTCGTCATGCATGCCGAACCATGATGGCGTGTTTCGAAAGATATCGTGTGACTTCTAGGGCACGCCCAGTGTTTCAAATATGCTGGAAATATTTATAAGGAGTATTTCCAGTGTTATTGAATTAAGATCGATCTTAAATATGACAATCATAATATTCTTGAAGAGCTCCAAAAATATTATAATTATCGGAAATCATTTTAATATTATTATTAAAATGATTTCAATTATTTAAGATATTATGAGATATAAATTATGTTGAAAGGTTTTATTAATCAAATGATTTTATTCTCTTCAATATGTTAAGTGAGACTTGATCATTTTATTAATGATGAAGAACATTATTTTATAAACTAAAGTTAGTATAAAATAATATGCTACCTTAATTCCTCTAAGCGCTTTTAATTAAGTTAATGTTTTACGCATTTTCAAATTAGTGTTTGAGATCCATCGTTAGATCATTACGTGGATCTCCAGACGAAGGGATTGGGTTAAATACCCAGACCCCCTCTCTTTCTCCCTCATTTCCCCTAGCTCTCTCTCTCTCCTCCCTCTCCCCAACATACGTTGTACGCAGCCCATCCCCCGCGTCGTTTCCTCCACCCCTCAGCTCGGCGCCGCCATGCGTCGGCAGCCCTCACTGCCGGCACCACCAGCTCCACCTCACACCGGTGAGTCCTCCCATGCCAGTCTCTCTCTCTCACGCTCCCTTTCTGTCTCTCCGCTGGCCGTGCATTGCCCGAAGGGGCTCAATGCTTACTGTGCTGCCGTGCGCCATCCTCCGGTGCCACCACCTCCACAACAGCTTCCCCTTCCACCAGCCATCATCCTCTAACAAGCTCAGCCTCCCTCTCCCCCTCCGTCGTGCACACGCACCATACCCATGAAAATGGGTTCACACAGCCTTAAGGCCACCGATGTCCCTAGTGTCGCTATGCGCGACCACCTTGGCCACCAGACACCACCACGAGCTACTCCTGGTCTCCCCTTCCTCCTCCACCTGATCTGAGGCCCATAGCCTCCCTCCAATGCACGGGCTCTCTCCCTCCTTCACGCACGAGTTTCACACCCTCCACCACCATGCACCTCCACCCACGGCGTGTAACCACTACCTTCAGCCTCCTCAAGCCACCACCAAGCCATCCCGACCATCCACGACCCCGATCTGCCACCCATGCACGCACACTCTCTCTCACTCTCCCATGGCTTATCCCCCCTCCTACACGGCCATTCCCTCCTTCCTCCACCGTGAGCCACCGTGGCGCCACCCCAGTGCCACTAGGAGCTCCACCAGTAACCCCTCAGCCCAACCTTAGGTCCAAACCACCACTTTTGAGTGGTAGGTAGTCACTGCACGTGATGGACAACCACTGCGCGTGGCTGACCGCCACTGTACACTGTTAGATCCGCCATGTTACGCTCCTTGCCATCATCACAAGGCCTTCACGAGCCCTTCCAAGACCACACCTAGCTATCCAAACGCCAAAACAGTTAACATACGTGGGTTAGCCTCCATGTACGACACTTCCCGTCGATGGTATAACCCTCTATCCCTCGTTAATTATGCTAGATATTGATTAGTTGACTAGGTTATGGATTGTGCTGTTGGTATTTGTGGAGTGTGGTATTGTGATGTGGTGTTGTGTGATGAAGTGTTGGGCTTACCTGTGTAGTGAGGTGATGTGATGTGATGTGATGCATAGTGAGGTGTTGGGCATATCTGTGTTGGGTGGAGATGTGTTGTACTGTGTAGTGTATTGTGAAGTGTTGGGGCGTAATTGGGAAATGTGCTGTGTAGCGTTGTGGATTGTGTTGTAATGGTGGCGTGGTGTAGGTGGAATAGGAACAGTACACGCTGAGTGTACTCTGTGTGTGTGGCGTAGTGTGAGATAATGAGAGTATATGTAAAATATACCCTGCTGGCATATTGTGGAACGGGATGAGTACAAGTGGAGTGTACTTTGTGGCGTAGTGCCTGTAAAAGGAGTACACGTGGAGTGTACTCCATGTGGTGGATTGATGCACCATATGACGGATTGATGCACCATATGGCGTGTACGCCATAGTGGTGATGTGGCATAATGCATATGAAGGGAGTACACAGGAAGTATACTCCATATGGTGGAATGATGTACCATATGGCGAGTATGCCATAATGGTGATGTGGTGTAATGCAGGTGAATGGAGTACACATGGAGTGTGCTCTATGTGGTGGAGTGATGCACCATATGACGGGAATGCCATAATGGTGATGTAGCGTGGTGTATGTGAATGGAGTACATGTGGAGTGTACTCAATGTGGTGGAGTGATGCACCATATGGCGGGTATGGCATAATGGCGATGTAGCGTGGGGTATGTGAAGTGGAGTGTACTCCATGTGGTATAGTGATGCACCATATGACGGGTATGCCATAGTGGTGATATGGCATATGTGAAGGGAGTACACGAGGAGTGTACTCCATGTGGTATAATGATGCACCATATGGCGGGTATGCCATAGTGGTGATGTGGCGTATGTGAATGGAGTATACGTGGAGTGTACTCCACGTGACAGCGACACTCCGTGTGGCTTGTCGTAGAGATAATGATGGTTATGTGATTGATAAGCGTGCAACGTGATGGGTAGTGTCTGGAACTGTGGAACAGTGTCCCGAAATAGTTATGACATAGCCTGTAGTCTGAGGAGGCAAGTGTCACGGTGATGGACTTATGGCTAGAAGTATTCGTGAAGTAGCAGAACAAGTGTAAGAGTGCGCAGCGGAAGCATGACTGGGGAATGTCACGAAGTGACATGACTATTGATAGTCGTGCTTGTGATGGACAAAGTAGCAGAACAAGTGTAAGAGTACGCAGCGGAAGCATGACTAGGCAACATCACGAAGTGACATGGCTATTGGTAGTCATGCTTATGATGGGTGAAGTGTTAGAGTGTAGGAATGGCGTAACGGGAACGTGATGAGATGTCACGGTGTAACAGGAGTACGTGAGGAACCGTACTCGTGATGAGTTAGGAGTTGACGTAGTAGAATGTTGGATAACGCGACAAGGTCATAGTGTAGCTTTGGAGCAATCTCGAGCTATATGACGTGACATAAGGCATAGTTGTGAATGGGGTCTTGTCGTATTAAGTGTTGGGAGGAACTATCAAAAGGGACGGGTAGCATGAAGAGTCATGCTAGCCGGGTTAAGTGAAGGTTAATGTCGGAGTATGGTGCTTGTTTATACAAGCAGGTGATCAACGTGTCACATGTTGATCTTAGGTGATAAAGGGGTAAGGTACATGTGTAATCTGGTTAGACACATGTGCTGGACGGATTCACCATGTGTAATGGGTAATCTGTTACTAGTACAGTTACACGGTGCTTAAGCCTCAGAGTTGGCTTAGAGTCGTGTGGCCTGTATGGATGAGAATGAGGATTAATATGGGCTAAGGTGTATGAAGATAGTGACGGGTGTATTATCTAGGATTGGGATACATGATTCCATCGGTAGGAATCATGCGTCGGAATTTGATTGTAAGAAGAGTAAGACGAATGTCTTAGTGTCTTAATCCTAAGGTGAATCATGGGTTCACTTTAGTGGATGAGCACTCGAGACAAGACTTTGAGTTGGAAGATGTGGTGACCGTAAGTGGTCCTCGAAGGGTTTAGCATAGTAAAAGGCACATAAGTGCACGTGATAAAAGGAGAGTGTTCTAAGTGTTGTGTAGCTCTATTTTTAGTTTAAGTTGCTTATGCATTAGATAGAAAATGACGTTAAGGATGTGTATGCATGTAGGTTGCCATCTGACAAGCACATGAATGGACTGCATGATATGCAAGTAGCATGGAGTCCAGGTAAGTGTTACGTTCATACTCTTCTAGAGTTTTCCAAGATACAAGAAACACTTTTCTTTTAAGATGCTTACGAAAAGAAACAAAAGACATTTTACGAAAGAAAATGCTAAGTGTTCAAAGGTATAAGTATGTACGGCCCCTCCTTGGCAGCCACTATTTACGCACCCAAAGTATTAATTGTACGCATGTGAATGGATGACTATACGATGTATCTATTGTATGTATTTTCTAAAAAAATCCATAAACTGATGAAAATGCATGAAAGGCATGACAAAGGATGCTTTTATGGATCCTACGAACCGATGCTTTTGTGTGCGCCACGAGGTGATGCTTGTGGATGCCATGATTGACGACGTTCAAGGTGACGCTTATAGATGCCATGAAAGCTGGCGTTTAAGCCCATGTATGTTCTTAAATGACGTTTTCATGAACGAACTGTTAAAGAAATGATAGAACTGAAATGGATTGAGAAAGGAAAAGACGATTTTTGGGCTTACGCCCCAAACGATGCTTTCTCATGAAAAGGAAATGTTTTCTCACGAAAGGACTGTTAAATGAAAAAATGAACTAAATGAAAGCTCCAGCTCTTTCGAGCTGACATGAATGAATGAATGAAAAGCAAGAAAGACATGAAAGCATGAAATGTATGAAGATACGTAATAACCACATGAATGAATGAAAAGGGTACCAATGAATGGGCAGATTGCAATGCTGGGTAAGTAGTACTGGAAGTGCACCAGTGCTGCCCTCTATGAAAGGGATTCCCAACCCGTGACCACGGGCGGAGTCCGGGTCCAAAGGAAGACATTTAACCCCAATACACGGGGCGTAACAGTGTGTACTGGCCTATGAAATTGATAAGAACGAATGGATGTATATGCATGAATGTACGAACGCACGAATGCTCGGACCTTTAAGAAATGAAGGCACTGACGGGGGACACGTTTTAAAGAAAGGAAAGCATTTTGAAAGAAAACCCCGTCCAGTGACGTTTTTAGAAGAAGGCACGCATGCACGAATTCTTGAAGAAATGAAGGCACTGACAGGAGAAATGTTTTACGAAAAGAAAGCCCATGTTTAAAAGAGAAAAACTCCATCCAGTGACGTTTTCAAATGAACACATGTATGACACGTATGCATGCACGTAATAGTACGCATGAATGATGAATGTATGAATGAAAACCTATATTGTTATATTTTAACTGTATGAAGTAATGCTTACGAGTCTTCGACTCATTTTAGTTTTTATGCATGTCCCTCCCCCCACAGGAACTGCATGATCAGGACGGACACGGCCCATGGGGAAGAGCATGAATGTGATACCCCATATGATTTGAAACTTTTGGAAGAGTATTAGCAATGTTGGAGTTGATTATCAGGTGTTTTGAGTTAACTCCGGCGTTACAGTTGGTATCAGAGGCAGGTTTGAGATTCTGTAGACTATAGAGTGTAAGATTTTGGAGTATAGATAGGCTTTAGGAAATCATTTCAGATTGGATGTGATTGTGGAGCGGGCTATAAGGAAGAATATCATAGGTATTTGAGATATTAAAATTTACAAACTTTGGGAATGATTTTAACGTGTAGGGTTTTATAGGTATAGGAGTTGAATTCATGTTGTGTGTGGTGTGGTTTCATTTTGGAGACTTTTAATAAATAGATTTGATATTTTAGACTTTGGAGATTAATCATTACTACTGTTGCGCGTACTTCTTTTCTCTTCATTACAGGATGCCACATCGTCGTCGAGAACGAAATATGTCCGATTTGAACGTGAACGAGAACGTGAGGGGAGCAAACCCGAGTGCTTCCAAAGTACTATGAGCAGCAGCCCATTAGTTAATAGATGATCTCGCACAGAATCCATTGGGTCACCAACGCAACTATAATGAAGGAGGGTGTACCATAGAATAGTTCAATCGGATGCACCCCCTTCATTTGATGGGAAAGGCGAATCCACCCTAGCTGAAGATTGGGTGCAAGATATTGAAGAGATGTTGCGGGTGTTAACCTGCACAGATGAACAAAAGGTGGCATATGCAACATTCAAACTAACCGGTGAGGTAAAAAGATGGTGGATCTCAGAAAGAACTATCCGAGAAGCAGGGGGGACAGAAATAGTTAGTTGGCCACATTTTAAGCAGATTTTTCTTGAGCGATTTTTCCCAAGCTCGGCCCGAGAGGATAAGGCAATGGAATTTGCCACTCTAGTGTAGGGAACCATGACAGTACACCAATATGCAGCTATATTCATTGAATTATCCCGTTTTGCCGCATATATGATTCCTAACGAAGAAAAAACGGGGCGCAAATTTGAACAAGGGCTGAATGAAAAACTTTATGAATGAATAGTGGGCTTCCAGATTTGGAATTTCTCAGAGTTGGTAGCTAAGGCCACAATTTTTGAGCGAAGCCTTCAAAGGAGCGCGACATTGCATGATCAGAGGAAGAGGACTTTTCCATCGGGGCCTCATTTTGGTATGGACCAGGGATCGTGGAAAAAGAGAAATGAAGGGAGCAGCTCAGGGCAAAAGCGGACGCATGAAAATCAATCGAATAACCTCTGCAACTTTTGTAATAGTGCACACATGGGAGAGTGCCGAAAGGAAATGGGGACGTGTTTTCGATGTGGAAAGTCTGGACACTTTATCAAGGATTGTCCTTTACTCATGTCGGATAACAAGAAGCCTAACCCACCTCCCATTTCCCAACAGACAAGTCAAGGAAATAATCAACGTAGAATGGGACCAGCTTGAGTGTTTGCATTAACATCTGAAGATGCGGAGGACGACAATAATGCGATCATAGGTACCCCACTCTTGTTCTCCTTGAAAGCTTTATGTCTTAACTGAGTTGGGATTAATCTTGCTTACGTGGAAAGTTTCTAGTAGTATAGTTTAGAATATTAAGGTTTGGTTGAAGAGGTTTGCAAAGGGTTTTAGACACAATATTTTATATCTATGAGATTCCTTTAGCTTTAGTTGTTTGATGGGTTAGTTTTTGTTTCGAAAGCGAGAAGTTTAGGAAAAGTATGGTTGAAAGTAGATTTTCTATGGATTCCGGAATTTTGTGAACTGAAGTTACTTAGGACTTAAGTTTGGAACATTGATTATATTATTCTTCGGAGGTTCTAAATATTATTTTGGGAGTTCACTTTTAGTTATTTGTGAGGTTTGCTGTTGGTGAAGTTTAGTTCTCTTTTAGTTATTATTTTTGGGGCTTGCAAATCTATGACTAAAAATTCATACTGTTAGGTTTGGAGTTGAAGTCGCGTCTGAAATCGACACTTGGATTTTGGAGATTTCTGAGTTGAGGAGTATTAGAAAGTAAGGATTGTTGAAAATATGAAGGATTGGTGTATTAGACATGATTTTGAGTGCAGCAAATTTTGAGGACAAAATTTATTTTAAGGGGGGAGGATGTAACACCCGGGGCAAGCCAAGCCACTTTAAAAAAAAATTTGAGTTATAGTTATGAAATATCGTTTGGGATTACAAGTAAAATTTTTAGAAGAGAGTTTGAGCCTAAGATATTTTTGGCAGTATATAATTTCTCTATAGGTTTGATAATTAGGTTTCAAAGTCTTTAATGGATCAAGTGAATGTTCATAAGAAAATTTATGGGATAATTATATTTGTTTTAGGTTGATTAGAAACCCAAAACTTTAGATAAAAGCCATACAATAATCAAGTTAAGAGTCCAAGTCGTGGGCCTAAGTATATTTTGTTTTTCTTTACTTTATGTTATGTTATGTTATGTTATGTTATTTTATTTTATTTATTTTTTTATTTTTATTGTGATACCCCATATGATATGGATAAGGGTAGGTGGTGTATGAGATCCCACATTGCTTGGGAAGAAGAAGTTCTTGCTCTTTATAAGGTTCCAATGAGACTCCAATTGTATCATTGACTAGTCCTTTTGGAGTATAGGGCATGTCGTTTGGGCTTTCCATTGGGGCGTTACAAATGGTATCAGAGCCTATCCCAACCAGAAATGTGGGACTTAAGCTGTGCCGCCTACAATGGATAGGCCCGACGAGGACGTCGGGAATTTAAGGGGAGTAGATTGTGATACCCCATACGATATGGATAAGGGTAGGTGGTGTATGTGATCCCACATTGCTTGGGAAGAAGAAGTTCTTGCTCTTTATAAGGCTCCAATGAGACTCCAATTGTATCATTGACTAGTCCTTTTGGAGTATAGGTCATGTGGTTTGGGCTTTTCATTGGGGCATTACAACGGAAGTCTAGGCACGAGTTTGAAACATACGAGAGTCCTTTTATTGTAAAAATTAATGTTTTCCGTTGTAAACCTGTTTTATTGTCAAAGCACATTTTAATTTATAAAGGTAGAGTCTCGCACCCTGGGTATGCAAGTGAAAAGTTTTAAATCGGACGGTAACTCCCGTCGTCTTTTATAAAAATATTTTGTAAAAGTTCCACCACAAGGATGGGCGTTACATAGTTGGTTTCAGAGCAAAGCCCAGGTTATGCTAAACTCTATAGTGTTCTTTTCAAAAATAAAAGAGAGAAAATCCTTTTTTTTGAAGAGATAACTTTTTCCAATGAAAGAAAACTTTTTCAAGGAAAGAAAACTTTGAAGAGAGAATTGCATGTGAAGGAAAAACCTAGACTGACATCTTCCCAAAGCATGTCTGGTCTTGCAATAAGTACAAGAAAGTATTTTTATTCTTATACTATGATATTTTCAAAGTATGACCTAATGAACGCATGTATGTCAGATTGGCAACTAGAAAGAGGTAGTCATGCTAAGTGCATAGAATGTAAGAGGTATCAGAGACTGAGTTAGAGAATAAGGAATGAATGATGGAACGTTAGGACATGCAGCAATAGCTGCATGCTAACTAAGGAACAGACTAGAAACGTTAGGAAGACTATAATGGTTAAGAAACACATGAATGACCACGAACTAAGCTAAGACCGAAATGTAAAACGAGATGGCGACTTCAAACCTCACCGCCAAGAATGTCAGAATGGAAGGTATGAGCGCTACATGATGGATGGACTCAAGTACATCAGACTAACCTTAAGTATGTCGATGGAGGAATGACAAGACGTGAGGGCAAGTATTGTACAAGACGTGACTAAGATGCTGAATGTGTGCGGAGATGCGTAAAGACAACACGAGGACACGTATGAATAGATCCCTAATAAAGATGAGCAAATTCCTTAAAATACTGCACAAAATTCTTAGAACACTAAGCAAATTCCAAGAGTACTAAACAAATCCCTAGAACCTTAAGCAAATTTCGAGGACAAAATTTATTTAAGGTGGGAAGATTGTGATACCCTGCTCATTCCTTCTTACGTACACTTCTTCTTTATGACGTAAGCAAATCTCGAGGGCAGAGATTTTGTGATTTGTCTACCCCTTCTATCTAGTGATTGCGAGACTCGTCATGCATGCCGAACCATGATGGCATATTTCGAAAGATATCGTATGACTTCTAGGGCACGCCTAGTGTTTCAAATATGCTGGAAATATTTATAAGGAATATTTCTAGTGTTATTGAATTAAGATCGATCTTAAATACGACAATCATAATATTCTTGAAGAGCTCTAAAAATATTATAATTGTCGGAAATCATTTTAATATTATTATTAAAATGATTTCAATTATTTAAGATATTCTGAGATTTAAATTATGTTGAAAGTTTTTATTAATCAAATGGTTTTATTTTCCTCAATATGTTAAGTGAGACTTCATCATTTTATTAATGATGAAGAATATTATTTTATAAATTAAAGTTAGTATAAAATAATTTTCTACCTTTATTCCTCTAAGCGCTTTTAATTAAATTAATGTTTTACGCATTTTCAAATCAGTGTTTGAGATCCATCGTTAGATCGTTAAGTGGACCCCAGACGAAAGGACTGGGTTAAATACCCAGACTCCCTCTCTTTCTCCCTCATTTCCCGAAGGTCTCTCTCTCTCCTCCCTCTCCCCAGCATATGTTGTACGCAGTCTATCCCTCTCGCCGTTTCCTCCACCTTTATTTAAGGTGGAATATTAGTGATTGTTGATTAAAGGCAATATTTCCAACTTGCAAATCTCAATCGTGAAAAGGATTTTTTCAATGTCGCCGTGCAATTTCTCCTAAAAAAGAAATAGATTTGTCTCAAAGTGTAATATTTTCGTCCACATTTAGTCACGTGTGTTTACTCATATTAGAAAACACCTTTACCCACCGTTTTCCCCTTGTCTCAAGTAATTTGGCCGCAAGTGCTAAAGTGTTTTTTTTTTTGCGTCAGTATTTTATTGTAATAAAGTAGTAGTTTCCAAAAATTTAATTTGTAGAAAAAGAACTTGCGGAAAACGGGCATAAATGTTGTAGTAATATTCGAGATTATGAAATGTTTTCTGGACGAATGTGCAAAATAGGGCAACATATCAATACTTTTGGGATGTTGTTATATTCAATACGGGATACCAGATAAATAAATACGGCATGTTGCTCTTACCTTTCGTGAGTGTAAACCATCATCATGCTTAATCAATCATTTTTTAAGCTTAATTGATGTCAAGTAAATATATAAAAGTTTTTGTGTGCTTGTTTCAAACCAAGTTAAAATGTACAGATGAAAAATACTATTATAAATAGCCGAGTTAGGAACATAAAAAGCATGGTTGTCATTGCCTTTCGAGACACAAGACAATTGTCTATGGCACATCATGAGAAAATAGTTGAAAAAGCTAACTTCCCATGCTCAATACAATTGTAGCCTAAAAAGTGCGTTACAACAATGTGTTTATGATTATCAAACTTGTGAAGAGTTTGAGATGCCCTAGAATCTATTGAGTAATACATACAATTTTCATTATGATGGCTAGCAAGTTTATACAATGAGAGAACGTTTTGGACACTGATATATTTGAATGATGCTTTTTGTGCTCAAATCAATGCTACACAATGGATTAAGAGCTTGAACGCCTTCTTTGACGAGTTTGTGCATTCGAGGACACACTATAAATTATATTTCAAAATAAGATCAATGCAAGTCTTAAAAAGTTAAAACACATATTTATAAAATTCAATAATACTTCTAAATCCTCAATCCAACTATTAAAAATATAATCACTAATCTTCGTCACAAAAAGGGGAATAAAAATTTGATTTTTAGTCATCGAGCAAATGGGATTAAAAAAGTTAAGAAAATAGTCTTCAGATTTAAGAATTGGAGTGAAAATTGTGAAAATACATTGAAAATATAAAAATTTAAAATTTTGGTAGGCACATTGAAAATTGGCCAGTATTGACTGAAACGCACCGATACGAGCAGTATTTGACCCAATATGAAACACATAACTTCCATGGCCGTATCAGCCGGTACGACACAGTATTTAAAACTCTGGTTGCAAATAGTACTTATTTGAGACGAAATTTAAGTTCATTCCAAAACATGGAAGCGGTTTTTTATCCATTCGAATAGATAAGTATCTACTCAAACTATAGTTTCTGGGACGAAACATAACATCCCAAAAGAGAAAATCATTTGAGCATAATGTAATTGTTTCAAACGGTAATGTATTTTACATTCGAATGATGCGATAAGAGTTCAAACAATATTTGTGGCGAGAAGTTTTATACAATTGTGGCTGGAGAGGGTTACACATAGCTCAAACATAAGTTTCTCATTCAAATTGAGACTGAGACCATTCGAAGGTATGGTATTTTCCATTCGAATGTTGAGATAATAATTCAAATGATATTTTTGGTGGGAAGTTATATACAATTCTAGAACGGATATTTGATATCTCAATCAAACATTAATTTTACATTCAAACAGATTTATAAATCGTTCAAAAGCTCAAAAGATTTGTTCAAATGGTGATGAACAAAATTGAAATAACAGTTGTTATAGAAATTTATTGAAGGCATTCAAAAGTTTTAAAAACAATCATTATTTGAGTTTATTAATTTTCATTTCTAAAAGATGAAAAATTTACCTATACTGGTTTATTATTTATGGTAAATCAAAATAGATTATATATGTCGTCCCAAAAATTAATATAATTAGTTGGAAATATAAATTAGTAGTTTTTTTTATAGTAAATAACAATTTGCAAATAATTTTGTTCCTCCAACGAAACTCATTTTTGATATCGCTAAATGATAAGAAAAAAAATCATTTTTAATGAACAAACAATATATGTAAAATAAAAATTATCCAAAAGTGACAATGTTTGAGATAAAATAAATATTCGATACAAAATAAAACTACGTTGTTGGATTATATATTGAGGTCCTCCTGCTTCACAGCCATGCGTCCCTCAACATCATTTAGTCTGAAAATGATAGGCATAGTGATCCTCTCCATGATCCTCTCCTTGTCCTGGACTGAAAGTGTGCGATGCTCCTCGAATAGGGCTCGCATCTCCCTAATACTAGTCCCTGCATAAATCACAATGAACAAAATAACCCATTTAAGAAAATGACCAATTAATTTTGAACCCAAAATATATGACATAATTGAATAAATCATTAATAACTTTTACTTTTACTTATCAAGAAAAAAAAATCACTAATAACTTATATCCCATAGAACACCTTACATTAATCACTAATAACTTATATCCAATTTTAAAAAATGACCCAATAAGTTATTATGCCCTAACATGCTGATATCCAGTTATTGTCGTTTACACGGATAAATTATTTAGAGTGTTTGCATAACTGTGTTTCTATCCAATTTAACATTAGACTTGTTTGAGAGTTATACCCCTATTATTCGTGATGAATGTTTGGGTACAACTTTTGAATTGTCCCAAATAGACAATTTGAGTTCTATCATCTATATAGTAGATATATTTAGTTTAAACTCTAATGTTAGCATTGAGATTTTGGTTCAGTTTTTCCCATTCTTCGAGTGGATGGTCTGTAAGTATCTCGTTCGTAGATAGGTGCGAACCTTTTCTGCGACTAGCATACTTAGAGAATTGGGGGGAAATACAGTCAAAATTTCAATTAACATGAGTAAAGAACTGAGTATGTATGTGATAGACGTAATATCTCGAATGAGATATTTTTTTTACACCCCTAATGATCACACTGGTGGCCAAGCAGATCTGGCAGCTTGGCTTACTTCCTATGTTGGCACCCTTACCTGGACATTTGCACCCATGGCTAGATCCTCCTAGGCCAAGGTTCTCCAAGATGTGAAAGACCACATAAAAACTCATTGTTTGGTAATAATTTACTAAGAAAATAATTTTATTTAATTATTACTTCATTTATAAGTAGTTCTTTTTGTTCTTATCGTTCATAATTATTTCAATGATGGGCTTGAACTTAATTTTGGTAGGTGAGAGGAGCAAGTAACGGTTGATGAGCTGATGAATAATGTATTCTACAGGTACAAAGGTAAATACCATGCAACCTATCAAAAGTTTAATAGTGCAATAGAGGTGCGTCAAAACACATTCCAAGACATGCGTCGAGATGAATGGGAGAAGTTTTGTAATATGTTCGAAGATCCAGCATATCAAGTAATTTTGCTGCTACATTTCATTATGTTATGTTAAATGCATGAAACAAATATAGCAATGAAGTTATTTCTTTTCTTGCAGCATCGGAGTATTGTCAATAAAGCAAATAGATCAAATTTAAATATATACCCTCATGCAGATTCTAGATCTTTTCATCTACTATCAAAGAAATTGGTAACGTATATCAACATTTGTGATTGAAGTTATAATATATATTTCCCTTTTGCAGGAACAAGATAGTCCTACTGACTATAATCTGACCCAATTGTATGCTAAATTGCATACAAATCGCGATGGTGTTTGGGCCAGTCTTGAGGCAGAAGCAAATTATGTAAGTTTAATCCATTTTTATTGCCTAATAATATTTATGTTATTTATACTACCTATAATATATTTTTTTTTGTAGGACAAGATGGTTGCACTTCGGCAAAATGTTGCATCTGATGAATCCTTCGTTAATGATGTTAAGAGTTTTTTCTCAAATTCTTGGACCCCGTTCTAAATATTTAAAGGGTTTATAATGTTGCATGAAGCATTCCTCCTTAGCCTCACCCTCTTCTTAGAGCAGATTGGATAACACCTCTCGAGATTTACAGGAAGCAAGGTGCAAATTCAAATAGTTGAAGTCAAAGCAATGAGAGTTGGAAGATCAATTACATCAGATAGCAAATATAGAGGCATGATTAAGAGAACAACAACAACAACACTTGAGGAGGGAGATAGAAACTCAAACCCAAAAACTATTTGAACAGATGCAGTTAATGATGTTCCAAAACTTTATGCCACCACCAACTTATAACTTATTCTCTTAATTTTTATGTCTTTTAGAATTATTATACTAAGTTTGTAAGATGTTTTAATGAAACATTTGAACAATTTTGATGTTTTAATTACAACTTTTAAATGTAGTTTTGTTATTTTAAATTTATAATTTACTATACCATTGATTACTGTTCGAATGGAAAATATTCAGTTCGAATGGTAATAATTATTTATTAACTTTCAAACACATTTACTATCGTCATTCGAACGACCAACATAAAAACCATTCGAATGAAAATGAAATCGTCAATCTAGTTCGAATGGATTGCTACTAAGTTCGAACATTTTGCATGTGTGAGCATTCAAACGCATACAATTCGTTCGAACTAAACCCATCAAGTAACTCAACCGTTCAAACATAGTTCATCGATCTGAATGTTCAAACAGAGTTCCATTCGAACTATTTTCATGGACGTTCAATATGATTCTCTATGTTCAAACACAAACTTAAACCTTTGAACAACAAGAAAGTGTTCGAGAACTTATTGCATTCGAACAGAAGCAACCAAATTCGCGTCATTCAAATCAAATTACCAACTTGTCCAAACAGTTAATCATATGTTCAAACAGAATATATTCAATTTGAACAGGATTTTGGGATGAAACTATTTCATCCCCAAAAAGGAATTTCGTTTGAACCTCTTTGAATGGGTCGGTCCCATTTCCTCCCTAAAAATATTTTTTGAGATGAGATTAAGATTTTCATCTCGAAAGACCTTTTGTGACGATCTTTTAGGGATGAATAGGTGACAAAAGATTACCGGAAACACTTATTTTATTATTTCATCTACCTCTCACTTTTTCCTTCCCTCGTTCTTTTCTCTTTCTACTACCCGAAGTCGCCCATTTCCCTCGTTTTTACTTTCTTCTCCTGAAAGCTCCTAGCATTTGATCCTTCGTTTCTTCAGCCCGCAAGCACTCTTCTCTCCGTCGATTGTCCACGCTGCCATCATCTTTTAGTCCAAACGATAATCTCATCCTCGCTCCTCGCTCCTCTCTCCCTCTTCTCTGTATAGGCTTTCCTCTCCCTCTTATCTTTCTATTTTCTCACATTAACATAGATCTCGTGTGACGACGAGAAGTCGCGCCTCACACCGATGAAGCTTTGTTGAAATCTCTATTTCATTTTCGTTTTTCTTTTCGTAGTTTTAAGTTGTTCTTAGAAAATCAAAGTAGGAGTGACAATCCGAATTTGGTGAGATTTTTTTTTTCCTTTTTGTTTTCATTTTCTCATTCTCTTTGTTTCTCCTTCAAGTCTTCTTTGCCTCTCTCTGGCTTGTAGTATTGTCAAGGTAACCCTCACAACATTTTCAGTTGACCCAAAAGAAAGCCACTACTTCTCTCCTTTCTAATATCTATTATTCTATAAATATCATTTTAAACCTTCCTGCATTTCAGCTTTCGTGCAGGATTTTGTTAAACAGTTATGGAACTCATAGTTAATGTCTCTCATTTATTTTGCTTTTTATGTTCTTTCTCTTGTTCTTGGTTGAGATGTACGAAGTTACAGTTTTGTTGTTGCCTTATTTTAGCAATGGCCTTATGGCTGAAGTTGGATCCTCAAGCGTTGGGTTAAATAGTTAGAGATCACCAATTAATAGAGTAGTAAAACAGGGGCTGGATCATGAAGATTCACAGCTGGAAAATCAAGCTTTGGGTAGAGTCGAACACTGAAAATGGTTAGAGAAACTCTTCCCATTTGAAAATGTTGGGTTAAATATCTTCGCTCTTCCTTTTTTTTCACTCCAGTAGGGAAGGATTCTTCCGGTATATTTTCAGTTATGTGTTTGATGGAGTTTCCATCCATGACCATATTGAACCAAATTCGCGTAGCTATGTTTGGATTAGGGACTTTGAGGAGAGATTTGAATTTGTAATTTTAACCTTGATATTTTGTTCAAACTCTTTCCACCACTACTTAGTCGTTGTGACCATTATTGTGATTCTAAAGATTTTTCTTAAAAGGACAGAGTGATTAAGCTTTATAAATTATTTCAGTGAGTTTGAATGATAACTTGAACATACCTTTTGGGGTATAGTGAAAACATAGTTAGTGTCTCTTGACTGGTGATTGTCAAAATTAGATGAAACACTGTATGAATGGACAAATTCCTTGGCCTTGAGGGTTCTGTATATTATATAATCTGTACAAAGCAATTCTATACATGGAAATAAATCAGTATGCGCCTAATTGTAGCCCTATACATGGAAGTTACAATCTGACAAATATTAACTAGAGAAATAAGGAAAGAGTTGTATAAGGAAAGAATAAAGAACAATAATATGTAGCATTGATGTTCATTGACAGCCCCCCTCAAATTGATGTGGGTTGATCAACAAGCATCAATTTGCTACTTAAGAAGCAATGTCAATGGTGAGTGAGAGTTTTGGTGAAGATATCAGCAATTTGTAGTTTAGTGGAAACATGTGGAGAGTGATAACATGGGCTTCAAATGCTTCACGGATAGAGTGACAGTTGACTTCAATATGCTTCGTGCACTCATGATAGACAGGATTGGCCATGATCTAAATAGCACTCGTATTATTAGCATGTAAAGGTGTAGGGTCGGTCTTAGAAAATACTAGCTCAGCAAGCAAACCTCAAAGCTAAATAATTTCAGAACGAGCAAGAGACATCGCCCGATACTCAGATTCGGTAGATGACTTAGAGACTCTATCTTGCTTCTTACTCTTCCAGGAGATCAATGCATCACCTAAGAACACACCAACCAATGATGGAACGACATGTATCCGCACAACCGGCCCAATCGGTGTCGTTATAAGCAGTAAGACGAGGAGAAGTGCCTGAAGGAAAGAATAAACCATGGGCAGAAGTGTCCTAAACATAGCGTATGTTCCTACAGATAGCAACCAAATGAAGATGACGAGGAGTCTAAAGAAACTGACTGACTCGCTGTACTGCAACGGAAATGTCCAGTCTAGTAAGGGTGAGATAGACAAGGCTACCTACCAACTTTCGGTATAAATTGGGATTAGCAAGTAAGTCACTCTCTTCTTTGTGAAGCTTGACATGCAATTCCATGGGAGTATCAACGTGGCCTTCTGTAGGCTAGCTGTAGCCACTAGATCATTAGCATACTTCTGTTGGTTGAGAGAAATACCAAATGGACTACGATGCATCTCAAGACCGATAAAAATATGTGAGAGACCCAAGGTCTTTCATATGAAAGGGCTCAGAGAGATGAGTCTTGAGCTGGCCAAGTAAAACAGAATCGAAACCAGTAATCACAATATCATCAACATAAATCAAAAGAACAACAATACCCATGTCTGATTTCCGAAGAAACAAGGAAGTGTCATACTTGCTATGCTTGAATGAGAATTGTAATAAAGTGGTTCGAAATTTACCAAACCAGGCCCTCAGAGCTTGTTTGAGACCATAAAGGGAGCGACAAAGCTTACACACATGTGAAGTTGATGAAGAAAATAATCCCGGGGGTGGCTTCATATAAATACACTCTTTAAGATCCCTGTAAAGAAAAGCATTCTTAACATCCATCTGATATAGTGACCAATCATTGGAAGGAGCAAGAGCTAGAATCGTATGAATAACAGTCATCTTAGCCACATGAGCAAATATTTCTTCATAATTGGCACCATACTCCTGATTATTCCCAAGTGCAACAAGCCGAGCTTTGTAACGATCCAAACTTCCATCAGATCGAACCTTAATTGAGTAAACCCATTTGCAACCCTGAGGAACAATTGTTGGAGGACATGGCTCAATGTCCCAGGTGTGATTGGCCTCAAGAGCAGCAATTTCTTCCTGCATAGTTTGGTGCCAACACTCATGCTTGGCATCTTGTGAGTAGGATGTGGGAATATCAAAATTGGACAATGCAGCTGTAAGAGCTGAAACCCATACCTATCTGGGGGTATCGACACTCGAGGAGAGCGACGTACCAATGACGCTAGAGGTACTGTAATCGACTGATTCTGGAGCATGGTAGGATCAGATATCAGGGGAGCCACTGAAAGGGATTGTGGGCGAGAGCGTCTTGTATACACAATACCTGATTTAAAGCAGGTTTTGACTTAATGATGAAGATCTTAGAACTGCTACTCAAGATAGGGAAGGACAACAGTAGAAGAGGAGGGCACAAAAGACAAAAGAAAGAAATGCGTGTACGATGTAATGTAGGATCATAGCAAACAAATCCCTTTTGACACACATTATTTCCCAAGAATGCACATATAACAGATTGAGCAGATAATTTATGTCGCTCATGAGGAGGTAAATAAACAAAGCATACACAACCAAAGGTACAAAGATTATCGTAACTAGCTTGCTTAGCAAATAAGTGGAAATAGGGAGACTCCATGTGTAAGACTTGAGAAGGTAAACGATTAATCAAGTGAGTAGCAGTTTTTAGAGCCTCGACCCATAACATGGATGGAACAGAGGATTCTAATAAGAGAGTACGTACCACATCTAGGAGATGACGATTTTTGCATTCAACTACTCCATTTTGTTGTGGAATAGCGAGTCATGAATGTTGATGAATAATACATTTGGAAGACAAGAATGCCTGAAACTCAGTAGACAAATATTCACCACCAAAATCTATGCATAATGTCTTAATAGAAGCAGAAAATTGATTATTAACATAAGCTAAAAACTCAGTGAAAGCACGAAAAACCTTAGATTTAGAGTGAAGAAAATAGACCCAAGTAAATCTGCTATGATCATCAATGAAAGTCCCATAATATTTAAAATTTTCATGTGAACTAACAGTGGAGGGTCCCTAAACATCACTATGAATAAGATCAAAGCAGTGAGAAGCTCTACTAGCATGCAAAGGAAAGTGAAGAGTTTTGCTTTTACCAAGTTTGCAAGAATGACACTCAAGAGATAAAGAATGACGTTCTTTATTACCAAGAAAATTAGAGTTCAATACATGAGATAAGATCTGAGTATTGGGATGGCCTAAACGACGATGCGTTACCATACTAAGAGCTGGAACATTATTACAAGCAAAATATTGAATAGAAGAAACTAAAGAAAGTGTTGGAACAGGCAAAAATAGTAGAAACAAGTGCCTCACATTAGGTCCCTTCACGATCAGCTTCCCTGTTACCTGGTCCTGCACAACACAACCATTACCAGAAAAATTAGCAGCACAATTGTTATCAACCAATTAACCAATAGAAATAAGATTCGTGGAAAGCTGAGGAGCAAGAAATACATCAGTGAACTTAGAAGAGGCATCTCCAACAGTAGTTATTGGCAAAGAACTACCATTGGTAGTCTGAATGGCAGATTGACCAGCATAGGGCCGAACATGACACAGAGCGGTGGGATTATTCTACATGTGATTAGAGGCCCCCGAGTCTACATACCAGAGTTTAGTAGAATTTTTACCTTGGAACCCCATTGCCGATAATGTCGAAATGAGCATCTGTTGCACCAATTCTGGTGTGCAGTAATTTGCTGCTGGAGGTGCAAGAACAAAGGAAGCACCTGAAGAAAAGTCATGTGCTGCAGAAGTTGCCGCTGGAGGGTTAATAACAGAAGTATGAAATGCTTGGGCCTAGCGATTTTGGGGGTGGATACGACATTCTTTGATAATGTGACTCTTTTTCTTACAATAAGAGCAGTATTTCTTAGGAAAATTTGCAGCAATATGCCCATATTCCTTGCAGCAGAAACACTGCAAGTTTTTAGAATTCATAAGTGGTCCTCGTCCCTGGGCAGCATAAGCCACAGTTGTCGTCCCTGAACTGCCATGAGATTGCTCCAAAATTGCTTGAGTACTAAGACGTTGTTCTTCGCGAAGTAACTCATGAAAACAAATATCAAGAGAGGGACCAGGAGATCTGTTCAGTAGAGAGGAGCGAACATATTCATATTCCGGGCGTAGTTTCATAAGAAACTGATCACGCCGGCTAGTTTCGTGAAGATTGTGAATAGTCGACAGAGCAGCAATAGGAACATCCGTTGTAACCAAATCAGTATATTCATGCCAAAGAGTAAAAAATGTCGAGTAGTAGTCTTGGATGGAAAGACTACCATGTTGAAACATGGCAATCACATGTTCCAATTGAAAGCGATGAGCATCATTAGCTTGATGATAAACCTTCTTCAAGTAATTCTACATGGATTTAGCTGAGCGATGAGCCCGCAAGTTGGTAACATTATGTGGCTCCACTGAGCCAAGAAGCCAAGAGATAATCTGAGCGTCAAGAACAGCCCATGAAGGAGAGGCCCAGAGATCCTTGGATGTGTTAGTAGTGGATGTTTGGGCAACATTCATACCGTCAATATGATCCTGAAGATCTTTTCTCTTGAGAAAAAGTTCAAACTGAAATGCCCAAATAGAATAATTTGTGCCCATAAACTTGACACTCACAGGTGCTGAGTCTATAGCAAATAAATAGAACCCGAGACAAAAGAATGGACCAAAATATTACTGCTTTGTACCGAGAGACAAAACAAAGAAGCCAAATGTCGAAAGAGCAGAGCTAAAAATAAAAAAATAGGAAACCCACCTGCCGAACAACCAAAGGACCGAGACACGTTGAGTTACCACGCGAGAGGGACAGACTGAGACTTCACCGAACAAGGAGAAGCCCACTGTTTCGATATGTGGTCGACAGCCACAGATGAACAGACTGTCACCTAAGCTCAAAAACTGCCGAAAAGAACACCAAGACCTCAAACAGAGGCTGTTGAAAAACAGCAAGACGACAGCCGAAACGTGTCGATGAATTGAGAAGGGCCGAAAATGGTCAGACCTGAGCCAGACGACGCCGACAAACACCAACCCAGAAACAAAAGGACGAAAACAAAGAACCTTGAACGTCGGGTTATCGAACAACAGCACAGAACACGCCAAAAACATGAGAAATACAGAAACCGAGAAAAAAATTCGAGCGCGAGAAGAACCTTAGCAGTTGGCTCCGAGAAAAAAATTCGAGCGCGAGAAGAACCTTAGCAGTTGGCTCTTGATACCATGCCAAAATAAGATGAAACACTGTATGAATGGCCAAATACCTTGGCCTTGAGGGTTCTATATATTATATAATCTGTACGAAGCAATTGAAATAAATCAGTATGTACCTAATTGTAGCCCTATACATGGAAGTTAGAATCTGTCAAATATTAACTAGAGAAATAAGGAAAGAGTTGTATAAGGAAAGAATAAAGAACAATAATGGACAGCAATTGACAGTGATATCCTTGAACAGACTTTTTATTTTTTCTTTTACAATAACTTGTTGAGACCAAAACCAAGAAAGTATATCTTCATAATCACGAAGTCACTAATCACTATTATCATCATCATCATTATAGCTATTTTATTGATCAGATTTTTTACTCTAAAAAAATGCTACTTTACCTTTATCCTTGCACATTTCATTTGTCAATTTCCATCAGAACAAGAATTGGCACGACTAGATGACTAAACAACCTGATGAGTTGACTTGAACATTTACAAATAAACAACCAGAATTCTTCTCTTTTACTGGTGGATTATAGGAGTATTGCGTTTTGGCATTCTAGAAGTAATAAGAGTAGCCTACAAAAAAGAGTAAGTTGCTAGTAAAGTAGGAGCTTATGAGTAGTAGGAGTAGGCTACAAGTAAAGCAGAAGAGTTTATGGGTGGCAGATAGAGACAATCGCAATAGCTATCTTGGACACCTTCTGACTATTAGAGATAATATCGAAGATAACCAACTGGATACACATTTGTTATCTAATGTTCCTAAAGCAAGGCAACTACTTGATCACATATAAAGTAATATTTCCTGAGACTTATCTTATCTGATAAGCCTTCCCTCTTGTTAGTTATCACTTGTATTTATCTCTTATTATTTGAACTTTGTACTTATATACTGCAATCTTATGTGTTGGCTGTTACTTCTAACTCTATATATATTTATGGTATATATATACTTGTTTTGGTAACTTGACCAAAACACATTCCTTAAAACTCTTTCATGGTACCAGAGCAATACTAGGCTCACGCCCTCACGATCCTATGGAAACTTCAAGTTCAAATCCCACCTCTTCCGCTTTCACCTTTCCCAATTTCACTCACTTAATTTCCATCAAACTTGATGGAAACAACTATCTTTTGTGGCTTTCTCAACTTGTTCCTGTTTTGAAAAGTCATGATCTCATGGGCATCGTTGACAGATCTGAGCTGTGCCCCTTTTCCACAATTCGTGATGATCTTGGCAAAGAACTTACCAATTCAGATTATTTTCTCTAGAACAAGAAGGATCAAGTTCTCTTGAGTTGGATCAATGTCACTCTTTCAGAGAAAGTGTTGTCCACTGTTTATGGACTCCACACCTCTAAACAAGTGTGGACTGCTCTAGCAAATAGATTTGCTTCACAATCTCGGTCTAGAGTGTCTCATCTCAAGCGCCAGATTCAAAGTCTGCAACAAGGATCAAAGACTTGCACTGAATATCTTTAGTTGGCAAAGTCTTGGTCAGATCAACTTGCTGTTGTTGGCAAGTCACTTGATGATGAAGATCTTATTTCCTTCATCATCAGTGGTCTTAATCCATCATTCAACATTTTTATCACCTCCTTCACACTTGCAACTAGAGATAATCCTCTAGCATTTGATGATTTTCGGGATGAATTACTCAGTCACGAGATGCTGCTAAATCAGCAAGCTGCTGTTGCTGAAACCAATGCATTTGCCTTGCTTTCCCAATGCCAAGGGCACTTCAATGCCAAGAACAGAGGAAAATATCCTCCATTCAACAAGTTCTCTTCCAAAGGATTAGGTCATCACAACAAAACCAATAAATTCCAGCCACAAGGTCGTCACAACTCTGCTGGATTTCAAGCTTCATAGCAGACTACTCCTTCAACAGCACCTCGGGCTTCTTGTCAAATTTGTGAAAAACGTAGTCATCAAGCCCTTGATTGCTATCATAGGATGGACTATTCTTATCAAGGTAGACACCCTCCTCCTCAGCTAGCAGCCATGGTAGCTCATACCAATGCTGCAATAGAAGAACAAGAGTGGTATGTTGGTAGTGGAGCTAATGCTCACATTACCAATGATCTCAACAATCTGCAAATCCAGTAGCCCTTCCAAAGTAATGATGCTGTTGTTGTGGGTAATGGTGAAGGACTCTCTATAAGAAATAAATGGTTCCTCTACTCTCCTCTCTTCTAACTCTTCCCAACCTTTTTCTCTTAAATCTCTTCTTCACTATCCTAATGCAGCTGCTAACCTATTGTCTATACAAAAATTGTGTCTTGATAACAACTGTTACTTCCTACTAACCCCTTCCCATTTTTATGTGAAGGACAATTAGACGCATGCACTCCTTCTGGAAGGCAAGAGTAAAAATGAACTTTATCCACTACGGCTACAAGGAAATTCTCACAAGAATCAGCCATCTTTTACAACTTTCTTAGGAATAAAAACCAGTCTCTCTGGTTGGCAGTCTAGGCTAGGTCATTCATCTCATAAAGTTGTATCTAGAATTATTAAGACTCATTCTCTTCCTTTGTCAAATAATGATCTGAATAAAAATATTTGCAATGCTTGCCAATTGGGCAAAAGCATTTGTTTGCCTTTTTCTAATTCCACTCGTGTTTCACTTCAACCACTTAATTTAATTCATAGTGATGTTTGGTACTCACCAGTTCAATCTATAAATGGCTGCAAATATCATGTCATTTTTGTGGATGACCACTCTAGATATCTATGGTTATACCCTTTTCAAACCAAAGCTAAAGTTTTTGGAGTTTTTGTCAAATTCAAGTTGTTAGTTGAAAATCAGTTTACTTCCAAAATAAAACAACTACAAACTGATGGTGGGGGAGAATACTTTTCCAATTAGTTTCAAACCTTTCTCAATCAAAATGGAATAATTCATCGCAAATCATGCCCACACACTAGTCAACAAAATGGCTTAGCTGAAAGAAAGCTTAGACACATTCTTGTGACTGGTCTTTCCTTGTTGGCTCACTCTCATCTCTCCAACAAATATTGGGTAGAAGCCTTCCTCGCAACAGTCTACATTATTAATAGATTGCCTACTCCAGTCTTAAAATATCAATCCCCACACTTCACAGCCTTCAAAAAGCTCCCTGATTACACTATACTTCGCACGTTTGGTTGTAGATGCTATCCATTGCTGAGACCCTTCAATAGTCACAAACTTCAGTATCGCTCTAAGGCTTGTCTTTTCTTAGGTTATCGTCATGCTGGATACAGGTGTCTTGATCTGGTCATTGACAAGATCTATCTCTCTAGGCATGTTGTTTTTTATGAGAATTCCTTTCCTGCACTGGATTTGGCTCATTCTAATCATACCTCCAGGTTGAATGCAACAGCTAATTCTCCTTTGATTATACCTTCAACATCTCAACAACAACAACATTCAAACCCTGCTACTCCAACATCTCAAGAATCCTCCCAGGTATTGACTACCCCTATCTCAAGTTTACCTCTTGAACATACTACCCCCATCTCAAGTTTATCTTTTGAACATTCAGGCTGTCATTCTGATCACTTTTTACAAGAATCAGTTCCAATTAGTACCAACCACTCAAAAAATTCTGGTAGCATACAATCTAATCCAACAACCACTACAGCTCCCAATCATCCCATGATTACCTGAGCCAAGACCAACTCCGTCAAACCAAAAGACTACCCTGATTACCATCTATATTATTCAACCAAGTACCCTACAACCTTTCACACCACTCTTATTGAGATTACTTCCACCTGTTATACCAAAGCAGCAACTGATTTACAATGGAAGGCTGCAATGGAACAAGAAATTGAAGCTTTGATGACAACTGGAACCTGGTCTCTGTGTCCTCGACCCAAACATCATAATGTCGTTCATAACAAATAGGTGTATCGCATCAAACAAAAATCTGATGGTAGTGTTGAAAGATTTAAGGCTAGACTAGTTGCCAAGGGATTTGAGCTACAATATGGGGTTGACTTCATAGAAACTTTCAGTCTTGTGATCAAACCACCAACCGTTCAAATTCTACTGGCCTTGGCAGTACAATTTGATTGGGATATTAGGCAGTTGGATGTCTCCAATGTCTTCCTTCATGGAACATTATTGGAGGATGTTTATGTGGAGCAACCTCAAGGGTTTCGAAGTCAAGAGCATCCAAATTATGTTTGCAAATTAAACAAGGCCATCTATGGTCTTAAACAAGCTCTACAAGCCTTGTTCACTCGCCTGTCTACTGCCCTACTTGAAATTGGCTTTGCAGCATCTCTAGTTGACAGCTCCCTCTTTGTATATCACCGTGGAAATATACATATATTTCTACTGCTCTATGTTGATGATATTATTCTCACAGGTACTCATCCTCAAGCTTTGCTTAATGTCATAACTAAACTGCAACAGACCTTTCCACTCAAGGATCTTGGACCTTTGAGTTTCTTCTTGGGAATTCAAGCTACCCGCAACTCAAATGGTCTACACCTTACTCAAGCAAAATACATTTATGACCTGCTGCATCGAGCTCGCATGCTAGGTGCTAAACCGTCCAAAACACCAGTTGCTTCTGGTAGCAAATTGTCACAATTTGAGGAAGAATCGCTACTTGACCCTACTGAATATCGCCATGTTGTTGGAGCTCTTCAATACTGCACATTAACCAGACCAAATATCTCTTTCACTGTGAACCAACTTTGTCAATATATGCATGCTCCAACTTCTTCTCATTGGATTGCAGCAAAAAGAGTCCTAAGGTATCTAAAAAACACCATTGATCATGGCCTATTCTATTCTAAGGGAAATCTGCAACTTACAGCCTATTGTGACTCAGATTGGGTAGGCAACCCAGATGATTGAAGATCTACCTTTAGTTTTGGCATATTTCTTGGGAACTGCCTTATATCATGGAGTGCAAAGAAGCAACCAGTGGTGTCTAAATCAAGTACAGAGGCTGAATACAGATCTTTAGCAATTGCTACTGCAGAACTTTATTGGCTGAGGATGTTATTTCAAGACCTCTATATTCCACTTACTTGTGCACCCTTAATATGGTGTGATAATGTTAGTGCTCTAGCATTGGCCTTTAACCCTGTCTTTCATGCTCAGACAAAGCATATTGAAGTAGATTATCACTTTATTCGGGAAAAAGTGATAAATGGTGATATACATCACAAATTCATTTCCACTAAAGATTAGATAGCAGACATCTTCACCAAGGGATTGGCTTCCACTCAATTCTCTGTTTTGAAATCCAAGCTTCATGTGTGTTCCTCCCCCATGAGCTTGCAAAGGGCTATTAGAGATAATATCAAAGATAACCAACTGGATACAACTTTGTTATTTAATGTTCCTAAAGCAAGGCAACTACTTGATCACAGATAAAGTAATATTTCCTAAGACTTATCCTATCTGATAAGCCTTCCCTCTAGTTAGTTATCACTTGTATTTATCTCTTATTATTTGAACTTTGTACTTATCTACTGCAACCTTATGTGTTGGCTGTTACTTGTAACTCTATATATATTTACAGTAAATATACTTATTTTGATAGCTTGACCAGAACACAATCCTTAAACTCTTTCACTGACTTCCCCATATTACATAGCCATCTGCTGCTGTTTGTTTTTTCATAGCTCTGCCAACTCATTCTTGGCTTTGGCTGATCACCATCTTTAATTAAGTTGTTCTCTTTATGTTTTATGACTTGAATTATATAGAGATTACCATTAAGACAGTGATGACAACCCTGCTATTGTACTGTTTGATGAAATCTAGACCCGATATTAAATTTCCTAACTTTCTATGAATTCAATTATCTTGCAACCCAATTCAAGTTTTTATGACAATAATCAAGTATATTCTCCTTAATAGGTGAACATTTATTAATGGGTGATATTTGGTATAATGGGTTTGAGCTTCGTAGTATAATCATGTTTATTTATAACTTATTGTTGTATACTAATGCATTTTATCTACAATTGACAGATTGATGTTTGAATGCCAAGATGTTGACCTTATAAGAAAATATCCCACTTATATAAGGACATGGTTGCAGTGCTATTAAATGGAGTTTCACCCACCCCTGCCATCTTGCGTTTGAATTATAGCTGCATAGCATCTATCTACTTCAATAGAGGTATTTTTGGTTGAGGTCCTACTCTGTACTTGCTCTCCATTAATTCACAAGTGTATATACAAGTACTACATATTATGTGAATCTTCAACATCTAGATGAATGAATGGCATTATTAAATTGGCATGTGCCAATCATGATTCTAACTAGTTTTGTTGATGTGGATTCTAGACGCATGTTCAACAGAGTATATCATGAAATTCCTAAGTGCTCCTTTATGTTTGTGATAGTCTTGTCTATATGCAATATGGTAATGGGGTGATCACAAGAAATATCAGGTCCATGTCCATTTTCACACTGCAATATTTAATACTCTACTTTGTATGATCCATCGATAATATCGCATGTATGCATCCATGAAGTACTCTCATGTACTATGTCTCTGAAAAATGTATGCTAGCTAGAATGAGCATGCTGCATAAATGTTCATGGAGTTACAATCTTGAGAACGTTAGGAAATTAGAAATAAATGTAGAGTCACTACAACACAGTTTGTCTTTTGTGACAGAGGAAACCGTCACAAAAAATAACCAAAACGTCACTACAGACATTTGGTGACAGTTTGAAACCGACACCATGACCGTCACCTAATGTGCATCATAGAAACTAATTGGTCACAGTTTACTATTGAACCATCACTAAAAATAATTTTAGTGATGGTTGGAGGTGTTCCGTTTGTTGTAATGTTCGAACGTTCCCTTTTTTGTGACGATTGAGATCTATCACAGAAAATAACATTCGGACGTTCAATCTAACGTTCGAACGTCAACCTCACCAATTGACATTGGAATGACAAAAGTTGATGTTTGTTGATTACAGTTCAAACGTATCATCTTTACGTTCGGACGTTTATACGTTCAGACGTTAAATGCAAGAAACGTTCGAATTTACGTTTGAACGTTAACGAACCAATGCTCAAACGTAATGGGTACAACGTTCGGATGTTAGTTCGAATGTTAATGAACAAAAGTTCGAACGCATGTGGTATGTTGGTAGGTATGTTCGACATCAATCGTTTAAATGTTCGAACGTTTTGTTCATTTCAGGGTGAGTACGTTCGAATGTCGACAAGTACGTTCCAACGTTATGTTATAATTTTGTGTAATTACTTTTGAACGTTTGTTCAAATGTGAACCAATGTTCGAATGTTTTTATTTACATTCGAACGTACAGATCATAAATACTAATTTCACAAAATTAAAAAACATACCGATTGTATCATATTACACACCATCATTTTACAACTAACAATGTCTTATAAAATTTTAAAATTAGTTATTAAAAGTTAGATACACTAATAAAATTGATAAAATTCATTTATTCTTTTCTTGCCCACTGCGATTCTGTTGCAATGACATAACACGCTCTATTTGCACCATCATCTCTCGCTGCACTTGCTCTTGGACTTCACTATATATTCTTTCCTCCTGGTCTCTCTGTTGGTCCTACAAACGCGTCTCTAAATGAGACTATCGCTCTAAAAGGGACACCAACTCTTGCTGTCTCGACCTCATATACTCATTTTCTTGCCGTGTAGCTTCCAAATCTTTGATAAGATTATTAATTTGTGAAGTCGATGAGCTTGAGGTGGATGAACCAGAATGCTTGATAGATCGTCTCAAACCTCTTGCCCTATTAGACTTGGACCCGAGCACTTGCATGAATATATCTATGTCACTCGGAGAGGATTCCCCAAAAGCTGACTGCATCTCCATTATTTTTTCCTGCAATTTGAATGAAAACATACAATAAGTAACGTATTAAAAGAAATACAAATAAAAAATACATTATTCACATATTGCATAAATTATCTAACAAAATTAATATTGCTTACATAATTATCTGCAGCGGTAGGATCTATCCACTCGCTACGCTCATCAGTCTGAGCAACAACATAGACATGAATGAGGGAATAGCTTTCAGGATCATCACTGTTCCTAACAAAGCGACATTAGTAATTTTAAAAAGATAATGTTAGTACTTAAATAAAAGAATATCAGAAAAATATTCTATAATTTATTAATTACCATTTTATCAGCAAGACGGTGGAATGACCTTGAACCGGCATGATGGTGGATAGAGTGGATATATTCTGTGCATTCGTAGAACTTAAGTGTTACAAAATTAATTAAGAATATTAATTGTAATATACATAAATATAATATATAGCCAAAATATAAACGTAAATAATTAAAGGATATAAATCTAGAATACCAGATAATCTGGAGTTGTGAAAAGATCACAACATTTTCTCCAATCGTCTAACTTCATATGCTGGAAAGGAGACTGCGCATCTTTGTCCAACGTCTCAAACTTCTTGAAATGGTCATGACATCGTCCCATGTGATGTCGGAATAGTGTAGTCATCAACTCATTCACGATTCTCGAATTCTCGCTATGGCCAAAGTTGAGGTTGACTGCATCCTAATAAGTGATGGCCAAAAATATGATATACTAATCTAGGTTAAAAAAAATATACTCTCAAAGTAAACTCACTAGCACACGACTCTGAATGTGCTCATTAATCTCATTCGGAACATCTCTCCATGATCGCACATAAGATGGAGCATAAGCTCAAACTACTGTGCCAATATAGGAGGAAAGCGCTACTGCACTGTCATCCATTCCTCCAGTACAATTATCAGGAATGGTGACCTTGAGTTTTCCATGCCTTCTATTTTTCTCAAGAGAAATGCCACGTGTATAGCCATGACTGCGACGAGCAGATGCGTCAACTAATAGATAATAGTACAACTAATAGATAATAGTATAATTATAGTTATATAGTTATTGAGCAAAATTATTAATTATATATAATTAATTATCAATGAAATTTTCTTACTGGTAGGTGTCGACTGGCTGTCGTTCTCTTGCGTGTTAACTTGATCTTCAGAAGCGAATTCCTTGGGTGGGGAGTCCTCAACAGGTTCGGGACTTGGACTTGGCGGAGGAGGCACATTTCTTTGTTGTCATTTTGGCGGCATCCTTAAGGCATGATTAATATGATAAAGAAAATTAATTAGAAGAAATTATGAAAAATATAATATCTAATAGTCACTTATATGAATAAAATATTTAGTACTTTTATTCTTCATCTTCGGATGTATTTTTCATGCTTGTTTCAGAATCTCTCTCAATAACATCTTCATCGTCATCATCAACCTCTTCTTCATCCTCCTTATCCACTTCCTCCCCAGATTCTTCTTCGTCTTCTTCTTCCTCATTTATTTGAATTGAATGATCATTTAATACGGATGGATCGAGATGGATGGGTGGGACGTCATCTCTACAGAAGGGAAGCAGCTCGAGTGCACCGAGGTCAACAAATAAGTTAATACATTCTCCATCTTCTTGGTAGGTCTCTACAATCGAAGTGTCATCTTCATCTCCACTATTCTTGTAATCCACACTTGTTCTTGCTTCATATATATTTCGAGGGACAAATTTTTGTACGACTCGCCAAGTTATCTCTCCACTATCTTCATTAGCGTTTTTCATTTGAACAATCAAGTAATAGACTTGGGTAGCTTGACAAGCCAATACGAATGGATCATTTTTGTACCATTTAGATGCATTATTGACACTCGTAATGTGATTATCCCTGTGTATCGAAACCCGACCACCGCCTAGATCCCACCAATCACATTTAAAGACATATGTTACAGATCTACCCAAATATTTCAATTTGATAATATCACGTATGACACCATAATAGTCAATATCATCTGTTCCATGACTCCCCTCGACCAACACACCATAATTTTGAATCTTTCTATTACGTTCAGGACTCAGAGTATGGAATCTATAACCTCGAATAGTGCATGTAGTGTATCGAAGTGCTCTATTTGAGGGATCACGGGCCAATGTATACAATTCATGAGAAACTGATCTGGCATCACAAGCATGTTGTTCCAAAATATATCAATTGAAATAGTATATACTTATTAAAAGTTTCCTAGAGTTAAAAGTTTGAAAATCTAACATATATGTAATTTTTTTTCATACACGTTGTTCAAACCATCTGGAAAATTCTTCCTCATGTCTTGCTTCCATATTCTCTATGCCTTCCGTCCCAAGTTTGCCATATGCTCATTGTATATAATTGCAAAAGAATATTATTTTGAGCACAAAAGTTATAGTTAAACTTTTTTAACTAGAATTATTCGAAGCATGAACGACATACCTGAGATAGTCATCAATCTCCCAGCAATTATTTAACACGTACCATCGAATTTTACCCAACTCTCCATTAATTAAATCGTAACATGTTTATGCACCCAAGGGTCGTATATTCTGGGAAGACACCGATAGCTCACAAGGAGGTGGAGCAACAAGATTAAATCGTATCTCAACACCACGAAGATATAGAGAGCAAAATGTTAACCATTCATCATGTATATAGGCCTCTGTTATTGCACCCTCAGCTCTGGCTTTATTCCCAACAGTGCGCTTCAGTTGACCCAAATATCTTTCAACTAGATATATCCAACGGAAATGCACTGGTCCACCCAACAGTACCTCCCGGGGTAAATGTATTGTTAAATGGACCAAGATCTACTCGAATTTACATAGTATAGTAGCAATGTCTTCTTCCATCTTCCGCACATCTACATCTGCACACGACACACTCGATGCAGATGTAGGCACTTCTGCATCATCTACTAACCAAGTTGAGCCATCATCAGCCAAAGATGCAAATCGTTCAAACGCTAAGGGTACTGACCGTGAGGCTCAGGATGATGACCGAGACAAGGATTTCTGCATCCTCACCAGGAGAGACTGCACGCAGATCGAGAGGAAGAATGCCTTCAACCAAATACATATGCTACCTTTCTTCAGCATGTTGCAGCTTATTGTTGTAACAAACCTGGATCCTATGGCACATAAGATTACATTTAGTCAGATTCGGGCACAGTTTTTTATACGAGTGGCAAGTGGAGGTCCCATCGATTTGCCACTGCACATCTCTGAGAGGATCTGTTACAAGGCGAGCATCATCTCCGCAGACAACCTCCCATATGGTGTCATCATTAGCTGGCTATTACTTGCTCGGAGAGTGCCAACGCAGCCAGAGGAAAGGGTCACGGATCACATGAGTCCCCTCGACATGAGCACGCATCGACATAACATTGGACAGATGAGGGGGTATCCTTGACGTCAGCCCCCTATAGCGGATCTAGTTCCTCCGATGTAGCCCAAGTCCAGTGTGGGGAGTTGTAGTCAGCAGCCAACGAGTACATATGCGGGAGATGCGCGGCCTGCTTGGGTTGATGCAGTGTTCTCACAGCTAACTATGCATATCGATCGACAGATCGTGGCCGAGATAGCGCATCATGTAGGTATCCTCAACGAGAAGGTTGATAGCTTGATTGAGGAGATACATAGTACAAATTTTGTGAACAACGCATTCGTCTGAGTGTTGTTTACGAAATTCTATCATATTTTTTATTTTGTTTTTAATATATGTAAGGAAAAATATTATTTAATATATCTATTTTTTTTTAATTTCAATTCTCAATCTTCATGTTAGATTTTTCAATTTTAATACTAAATCACTGCACTTCAAAATATATGTAAACATAAATATATATTTATATATGTATATATATAAATATATACAAGTCAATTTCTTAGACTTGTTCACAAATTATGCACTATAAAAATCACATAATTTTTAAATTAGAGTCATATTTAATTTAAATTTACAATTAATGTTCGAACGTTGGCGCCAAAATATTTCATATTCACACGTAAGTAGACACAATGTTCGAACGTATATATGACGTTCGAACTTAAATTTCTCATACATTCGAACGTCAAAAAAATCTCATCTGTCTTTAGTGACGATTTCCAAAACCGTCACAGAAAATGCTTTTTAGTCACGGTTTGGAGACTTTCACAATTTCTCAACTATCACTAAAAAATCAATTATGGTGTAATGAGTAGTGCCTACATGTACTTAAAGTAGTTTTATTTACAAGACTCATTTTGTTAGTTTTATTTTGAATTTCA
The DNA here is from genome assembly GCF_001411555.2 of Juglans regia. NCBI lineage: Eukaryota > Viridiplantae > Streptophyta > Magnoliopsida > Fagales > Juglandaceae > Juglans > Juglans regia. The sequence goes on along the minus strand of NC_049915.1, from coordinate 8,783,052 downwards.
AATTTTATGATTTTTAACATATAATTAATAACTGATATGTGGATAAGTAAGCTTTTTGTAAGTTTTTCTTAAGTATGTTTAGCATTTTTCATAAATGCAATGAAAATTATATTTGCATGCATAAATTTTAAGCAACTAATTAATTTGGTCCAAACAAAGTTAACAAAAATAAGTACTGAATTTCACACATATATGTATATATATAATCTTTCTAACTGAACAGTTTCCACCAATATTTCTCAAACAAGTACACATGATGATCTAATTAACCATGCATGATACGTGACAATTTAAACCCCTTAAAACAACTATTTATTGCTGTGAGTTACCCATTTTTGATCGCCCATCATGATAGATCATATTGTTTTTTTAACTGATCAAGATAAATGCTTACATGAAAGTTAATATGTTTGGGAAGTAATTAGTAACATCTCCTTGAAAGCTGTCATATGAAAGATGATTACAATAGTTGCTTGAAATTAGCTTATTCCTTTGCAAAGTACTGTTCAAAGTGTAACTTCTAGAAATTACAAGCTTATTCCTTAATAGTTCTTTCTCTGATCTCTCTCTCTCAATGCTCAAGAAATTACTTGATTTGTGTCAACATATATAAGATATAAACCTTGTTTACAATGAACTAATTATGAGCTATATTATTTTCTTTTCGTTTTTGGCTGATATGTGAGAATGGGAAGGATATGTATGTTCTTTTATCTCTAATTAAATTACCATATGGTTAAAAATGCTGTAATTTGGTTCAAAAGTGTGTTTCTCATTATTGCTCAGCCCTACATATTCAGAAATGGGTATCAGATACGATTCAATGAAGAGCCTTGCCCGCATTACAACCTTGGGTACATTGTTCCAAACTGGGTGGAGGAGAACCCAAGACTTACCTTTGAAGCCTGATAAGGTCCAACCTCTGAAGCAACAACTCTCAAGCGTTCATCCTGAAGTTCTTTTATTCCTAACAAAGTTGAAGCGACTCTCTGTCAGGGAACATAATAAGAATCCTAAGCTCAATACCTTTAGTGCAATTGCTATTACAAGCGAGACTAACTTTGTGATGAGGATTGATGCTGAGTCCTCCACACTCCATCTCTCCGCTGAGAGAGAGAATAATGGGTCTGATGCAGAATGTAGTTACTATATGTGGAAGCAAAAGTTCCCTATAAGACATGAAAACAAAGTGGAAAGAAGAATGGAAGTGGAAGAGTTAGCAATCACATTGGCTTTTCCCTTTGGAGTTGTCTCAACAGAGGGACCAATTCATCTAGGATCTACGGATTTCTTCCCACAGAGATGGTTACTAACTTTCCCTTTATAATTCAGGTAGATTTTTTTCTTGGATCATCAAGGGAAACTATTCTCTTGGACAGTATGGAATGCCCCGTTCCCAGAGGTCTGGAGAGTTAGCTCTTGTAACCTAGATCCAACTTCCATGACATATTTAAAATACTCCAATATTCCCAAAAAGTATAAATCCATTTAGTCAAACCAAAATATATGTTCCTTTACTAGGACACCAAAAAATACCTCAATAAGATAATTAAAAAAAAAACTCCATAAATATTTAGAAATATCTAAGACTCCAAATATCAAATAACATAAAATCATAAACTTATTAAATAAGACTCTCCAATAAACTTGTACCCTCTAGTACTTATTCCTCTATGATCGTCAAACCTTACTCTTGACTTCCAGCTGGTGCATTAAAATTATCTGAAAAATATTATGGAGATAATGGGTGAGTTATCAACAACGTAGTAAGCAAAGAATATATACTAATGTGTAAACATGAGCATTTATAGAGATCATGATGCAGAACAAAACATTTCCATTTTCTTATCAAAATATCAGAGTGAAAATTTAGAAATAATTCCATTCAAAAATATCCTTTTGCATAGCATAAATGATGATGATCATCATTGTAACACCCCGTATTTTAGTGTAATTTTTACTGAAGGATTTTTATTATTTATTCAAAAATTTATCCTCTTATTTTAAAATTGGTTGGATTTTTAGTGAGTTTATTTCTATGATTTTAATTTATTAATTTGGTGAAAATTATTTTATTGTGTGCTTTCTTGATATTTATTTATTGTTATGCATTTAAATTGCTTATAATATTTAAATTAATCACTGGGTGATTTAATTATTTCAATTTGACTTTACCATTACGTTTAAATTATTTTATTTAATTTGTGGTTTTAAAATCGTTTCCGTTTGATCATTTTCGTGACCCAAGTTATGAGGATTGGACCTCATTTTTTTCCCCTCTTTTTCTTTCCTCTCCTTTTCTTTTTCTCTTTTTTTCTTTTCTCCTTATTTTTCCTTCGGTTTCTTCTCTCCCGCGCGATCTCTCTCTCTCCTCTCCTCCGCCCGTTTCCTTCTCTCCCTCCCAGCACCGTCGTCCGCCGGCGGTGGTCGACACCGCCCAGCCCCTCCGCTTCCCCTGCCGCCGACGAAGCTACCCCTCCATTTTTAGCCTCCCTTGTGCCGCCGTTAGCCACCACGAGACCCACGAAGCCGCGGCACTCTTTCCGCCGCTGCGCCGCCGTCGTTCCACCACCGGCCACCATCTTCCTACCACTTCATCCCCGACCTCTTGGCAATCCTTTGGACCCAACCCCGGCTCCGATCCGTCACCGGTGAAGCCCCACCAAGTCCATTTCCGATTTGTATACTTTTGGCCTTAAACCACCATGTGCGCCGTCTTCCACGGCAAACCACCACCACCATTGGCTTCACCGACCTCTCTAGGCCCTACCCTATCATTTTGGGGTCTTCGTTTGTCTCCGTTGAAAAGTGGGTATTTGTGACCCACGGCCACAGTGTATTTTACACTGTGGTGTTGCTCAGACGTCGCCTTTTTCAGTTTCGTGATCCTTCGGAAATCATTATATAGCAATGTAAGTTTTTTTTTTCAAAGAATTCTCGTGAATTTAATGTATTTTTGCAATAGCACATTACACTGTATTTTAATTGCTGGTTGGTTTTGCCGGACTGAGTCCGAGGAGTAACGGGGTTGATTGGATTGGGTGATGGAGTTGTTAGTATGATTGGTTTAGACTATGAGATTTGTTGGCTGTTCGGGTTTAAATATTGGTGTTTTGTGTATGACGTGGGTTGTGGTGGATATTGGTGATTTTATGAAGTAATGATATACTTTGGGATTATGAGGATTTTTAAGTTTTGAGAAATTAAGATAGATTATTTTAGAAGCTTAGGCTTAAATATGGAAATCCGTAATTGGTTGAAAACTTACGGAAATTGTGTGATTATTTTTTTATAGGTGACCATTATTAGTCGACTCAACATTTTTTGAAGAAATTTCTGGAAAGTTAAGTCGTCCAGGTAAGCGGGGTTTATATACTAGTTTTGCATAAAATAAATGAAAGGAGGTTGACTTTGAGAATAAATGTGTTTATTTTTTTGAAAGAGATGATCTGAAAACAACCTCAAATGCTTATTCTGCATATGCATAAATTCTTTATAATGGAAAATGTTTTTCTGTCATGACTAGTGTAGACATGAGTAAGTTTTGTGTACTTTATTTCTGAACTATGTAAAAGAGCGAATATGAAAATCTGGAAGTTTTGTTATGAATAAATGAGAATATTTTGTTTATGTTTATCTCGAACATGTGAAATGATCTGAAGCCTTTCAATGTTTTGTTTTGATATGAGGTATCATCTGAGAATCTTGGCATGATGTTCTGATTCTGTATATGATTGTAATCGGATTTTCGATGAAATCCGTTCTGTTTCTGTTAAGGCCCAGCCACGGGTAAAATGGTGGTTTATAACCCTACCACGGGGGTGAAACATGGAAAATGGCCCAGCCACGGGTATAATGGTGGTTTATAACCCTACCACGGGGGTTAAACATGGAATATGGCCCAGCCACGGGTATAATGGTGGTTTATAACCCTACCACGGGGGTTAAACATGGTATTGTCCCGATGTGATGCTAAGAGATGATTTAATTATAATGTTTCAGTTTGGAAATGCCAACGGAAGTTCTTTTTGGAATAAGTTTATTTTCTGAAAACTTCGCTCTAATGTTTTGTAAAAGTTTTGTTTCTGCATTCTGAAAGTAAATGTTTTGTTCGGCTTATCAAATGTTATAAATGCTCATGTTTACATGCTAGTATATGCTCTCTGCTTACTGAGTTGTTGATAACTCACCCCGTTAATCTTCATAATATTTCAGATGACATCGATGGCTCAGCTGAAGATCAGTATTAGAGTCTATGGAGAAGATTAGCATTGTTTTGTTGTTGGGTATCTCATGATATTAGTGTTGGTGTTGGAGGTTAATTATTTTTCTTAAGTTTGCTTCAATGGATTTAGACGGTTTATGGATGCTTATGTTAATGTTATATTATTTCTAGTTGTTATTTGAGACATGAAGAAGAGTTGATTTTATTTGGGTTGTTGGATTGAATATTGGATAGATGAGTTTATTTGATTTATTTAATTGAAGTATATACGTCAGATTTGAGGTTTGGGAAAATGGATAAATTCTTGAATTTGGAAGTACTCTAGCCTTGTTAGAGTTGATTATCAGGTTTTATGAGTTAACTCTCCGGACCCTCGGGGTCGGGGTGTTACAATCATCATCAGAATATCATATTGGAACAGAGGCCATGTATAACCCCCGTGGTAGGGTTGTGCATCTGCGGATAGCCAAGGAAAACATAAATCACTCTGTCACCAATGTGTGCACTCAAAGCAGAGACCACTACTATAACCCGTGCAAGGCCGTATCCACTATTATAATCAGTGGTTGGGCCGTATCCACTATTATTACCCGTGGTTGGGCCATATCTACTATTATAACCTGTGGTTGGACCATATCCACTATTATAACCCGTGGTTGGGCCGTATCCACTATTATAACCTGTAGTTGGGCTGTATCCACTATTGTAACCCGTGGTTGGGCCGTATGCCACTATTATCACCTCTGGCAGGGCCGTAACTAAACAGAGCAGAAACATAATCAAATTCGGAATCAGAGAGTTATGCCA